>NC_056741.1:1984741118-1984917033 GCF_019279795.1 Protopterus annectens | reverse complement strand
ACAAGAAAATCACAGATGATCCTGATTGCTCCAGACTGGCCACGCCAGCACTGGTACCCTATCTTAAAAAACTTAGCTCAAGGCCCACCATAGATTTTGCCTCAAATTCCACACCTTCTGACTCAAGAACCTGCACGGTCAGCTCAAAATCCTAAACCTGGCTGCATGGCAGATTCATTAGTCAAACAGGCAACACCTCTCTCTAAAGCTGTTATGGATGTCATTTTGGAGGCCAGGAGGTCTAGCACCAGGAAAGCTTACTCAGAAAAATGGAAGAGATTCTGTGCCTGGAACCAGGCTCAAAGCCTTGACCCTCTTGTCCCAAACATTTGTCAGATTTTACAATACTTAACTGAGATGCTGGAGAAAAAGCCTATCCTTCTCATCAATTAAGATCCACGCCTCTGCCATTTCAACACATTACAACATGGATCCTCCTTTATTCTCTCATCCCTTGCTAAAGGAGTACCTCACAGGGGCTAAAAGCATAAGGCCGCCCCGGAGAGCACCAATGCCAACTTGGGACCTCAATTTCATCTTGGAGAAACTGACCCTGCCACCTTTTGAGCCAGCCAGTACAACCTATCTAAAATTTTTATCACTGAAAACAGCTCTGTTCCTGGCAGTAACTTCAGCACAAAGAGTCTCAGAGCTACAGGCATTAATGGCAGTGGAACCTTTTATAATTTTTCATCAGGACAGGGTTTCTTTAAGGACAAACCCTACCTTTATGCCAAAGGTGGTATCTAGTGTGGCTCTTAACCAAACCATCCATTTGCCAACTTTTTTATCCAAATCCCCAAAATAAAGGGGAGAAACTTCTGCACTCTTTGGACATAAATAGACAGCTGTGCTTCTACTTGGACAAAACAAAAGCTTTCAGGAAAAGTGAGCAACTGTTTGTAGCATATGCTGTAGGATCACAGGGCAAGGCTATCTCAAAACAGATTATATATATCCAAATGGATAGGACACTGTATTCGTTACTGCTACACACAGCATGGAAAATCAGTCTTTAATAACATTAGGCCAAATTCCACCAGGGCAACAGCCACTTCAACAGCCTTTCTCAGAGGAGTACCTACGAAGGAAATTTTGGAGGCTGCAACTTGGAGTTAAGTGCACACCTTTACCAAGCATTACCACCTACCTCTTTACTCTAAATCCAGAGCAGGATTTGCCACTGCAGTTCTGCAGGGACTCATAGCCAATCCTAACTCTTTATAGACCAGCCACCCAACCTTAGCTTTGGGATTCTACCCAAGTGTAATGACTGCAGCAGTGGAACACGATGAACCTAGTACAGTTTTGTACCTACCATAAATGTAGATGTTAGAGTGCTCACACTGCTGCAATCCAGGTTACCCACCCTCCATCCCCTCTGAACTAGCTGGACTTATCTGTACCTTTCTATCCTATACAACCTTTGGGGTGTATTTGCTTTTATCTGAAGGTATTGTTTTTATAAATGTATATTTTTTATTAGCAATATGTATTGCCTACCTACTTGGAGGCAACTGACATCTGGGGCAAGAAAAACTGAAGAAAATGGCATCGGATGCATCTTGTATACCCCTGGCACACTGACGTCAGGGAGGAAGCGACAGCAACCGACGCCGGACCAAGACTTTGGAACTCTGGCCGACTGTGGGACCGCTTGACGGAAGGATAACCCAAGTGTAATGACTGCAGCAGTGTGAACACTCGAACATCTACATTTATGGTAGGTACAAAACTGTACTTTTTCTGTCTGGTGTTATAAAAGACAGATGATCTGCTGGACAGCGATATTCCTCTGATTCTGTCTTACCTGTGTGAACTCTTGTAGTCAGGTTTGTCTTACTCCTCTTTAAAAGCACGCCTGTTTGCCATATCTGCCTGCCTGCCTGCCCACCCACCCATGGAGCCCCTGCTTGCATCCAGACCTGCACCTAAGACCTCCCAGGAAACCATCCCCTCCTCCCTGGGATCTTAATTATGTAATAGAAAAACTCACTCTGGCGCCCTTTGAACCAGCTGACAAGGCCCTTTTGAAGTTTTGCACATGGAAAACTCTACTGCTAGTAGCTTTGACATCAGCCAGAAGATCTCGGAACTTCAGGCCCTTATGGCTACATCCCCTTTTCAGATTTTCCATATGGACAGGGTCACCTTTAGGACAAACCCTCCCTTCAATCCCAAGGTGGTCAATGACCTTTCCTTGAGTCAGGCTATCCACCTGCCTACCTTCTTCCCCAACCCACAGGATGATAGAGAGTCCTTCATTCTTTAGACGTTCACAGACAACTCCGGTTTTAATTGCATAAAACCAGACTTTTTTCGCAAATCAGACCAACTGTTTGTCTCCTTTCACCCTAGGGCTCTGGGGAAAGTGGTGGGCAAACAGACAATTTCATCCTGGATTTCCAGGGCTATTTCCTTTTGCTACTCACACCACGGGAAGACCTTGACAGGCAATGTCACTGCACATTCCACCAGAGCTATGGCCTCTTCTGGAGCCTTTTTTTAAGGGCCTAGACACTAACTCCATTCTGGAGGCCGCTACTTGGTCCTCTGTGCACACATTCACCAGGCACTACAAACTGGACCATATCTCCAAGGCCAGGTTTGCCAGGGCTATCCTGCATGGATTTCTGGAGTCCTCTACCAGGCCACCTCCCAACCAATATTGAGCTTTTGTACTCGCCCACTAGTAGAATACTGCAATATTGGAATAGAAGGACATAGGAAAGTTGTGTAAAATCTTACCATAACCATAGATGTCCTTCTCTTCCATGTTTCAGTATTCCTTCCCTCCCACCTCCACCCCATACGCTTGGACTTGCTCTCCTCGGTGTCTGGACAGGCTATGCCGTTTAGCACTGGCTCCATTTGGGGCTTCTAACTGTGTTCTCAGGGCTGGTGCGTGCAGATGTCACTTTTATGGCCCACGTTCCTGGCTCCACATCAGACATCTGATGCAAGTAAAGGGACTGAAAATCTTCGGAAACCTGGCCAGACAACCTGAGCAGAAGAAGAGTAAACCCACTAGCAGAATATTGCAACATGGAAGAGAAGGACATCTATGGTTATGATAAAATTTTACACAACTTTCCTATGCCTTGTAAATAGCATGAGTCATGACCCATCAGGCCCCTCGCCTCACAGTTAGACGTTGCCCGTTTGATTCTCAAAGCGTCTTCTGTGTGGCGACATGCGTGAATGGGCGTTCCTTCGTTGAAGGTTGTGCGTTAGGCCCGGCAAGCCAGCACGTAAAAATCTACTGCCAATCATTAGCGGACCGGAGTTCAGCTGTGGTGACCCCTAACTGGGAAAAGCTGTAAGACACAAACAAACAAGGGCAGATCATGCTTACTCGATGTTGTGGACTTCTTTGACAAAGTCACTAAAGTGATGGATGAGGGCAAAGCAGTTCACAATGCCTACCTTGAGCATGCCAAGGCATTTGACACAATACCCCACAAGGGTATTGTTGATGAACTGAAGAGGTTGGGTATAAACCCTGTTGTCACCCAGTGAATAGCCAGCTGGCTCACAGATAGGGCCCAGGACGTTGGAATTGGCGAGTTTACCTCTACAAAGAGGCAAGGCAGAAGCAAAGTCTTTCGTGGATCAATCCTGGGACCTCTCCTTTTTGGTATTTACTACTTTGAAGTTATTGTCAAGGTCAGGAGCCTCTAACCGACCAAATTTCCAGACCATTGCAAATTAGGAGCAGTCATAAAATCTCCCACCAACCTTAATGCTCTCCAGGAAGGGATGACACTGACAAATTATTTTTTCAGAGCCGTGGACTAAAACTAAATGTTAAATGTATAATGGTATCCTTTTGGAAGTCATCCATCCTTGGTTGACTGTCATATTGTCAACACACCCCTTTGGGCCCATCCAGTAGTTAGGGACTTGGGATGTCGTTTAGACAGTAATCTCACCTTTCAGCATCACATGTCTAAAGGTAGTGAGGAAACCATTCCGCTATGCAGCTTATAAGCAACTGTATGGCATCTAGGTCCAGGGAGGTCATTATTACACTGTTTTCAGCATTCATCAGACCTGTCATTGAGTACAGTACCTCATTTGGTACGTACCTAACCAAACACATCCAACATTTGGAATGTCCGTAGATGTTCCTCACTAAAAGAATACAAGGCGCAAGTAACATGCTGACACATCCAACATTTGGAATGTCCATAGACATTCCTCACTAAAAGAATACAAGGCACTAGTAACATGCTCTACGCAGACCTCCTCAGAAACTTATCCCTGTATTCTGTCTTCTGCAGGCTGTTGAGGGGAGATCTTATGCCTGGCATACAAGGCATTGTCTAACCCTACCCTGATGGACCTCCTGCATATCCTCAAAACAAATGGCTCCAGAATTACCCAATGTCCTTCTATTCTCATGTTGCAGTATTCATAACTGTAGAGAGGTTCCTGCCTGCAGCACCAGACATCCGGCCAATATACCAAAGTCTTAGGAGCAGGGATATGTGCTACAATGGGTGATCTTCGTGTTTCACTGATGCAGTCATCACATATTTGGGTTATCTCCTTGCAGTAGCCCTCAGTCGACCTTTATCAAAGTCTTGGGTCCTGCGTTGGTTGATGTCTCATCTTCCATGACGTCAGGTAGTCAGGGGTATAAAGCATGCAGCAGATGCCATTACATCAGTCTTTCTTGCCGTGGAGTGCCTGAAGCAGAAGCCATTCACAAATGCAGGTCAGCCGACTCCTGAAATTTTTGTTTGAGTTTCAGAACCGAAGTCTTCAACCAAGCTAAGTACCCCGTTGGGGAAACTTTTTCTTGCTCTAAACCGATGTCAGTAAAAGTTAACAATTGTATTTCTTCTGGAAAGCAAATAGCTCATAAAGATTTTCATTCGTACTACATTCCTTGTCCAGGTCCATACCACGACGTACCTCACTGTCGGTTTTGTGCTTTATTCAAACCTCGAACTGTTGGCTGTCTGTTCATTTACGCTTCTAAATATTTTGGTACTCTGTTCATTTATCTAGAAATGGCTTCGGTAAGCCATCCAACTACCGACATTCCGAAAAAACGCAAAGATAGAGACACAGACCGCATAGGTCGAAAGCTGCCAATGACGCTTCTCCTAAGCTAGTCGCCAGTTCACCGGTTCTCAGTGAGGCGCTTTTGCAGCCCGATACCTGCTACTTCAGATTCGCAGGCCTCTACTGAGACCCATTCGGAGTCTGATATGTCGCAAGATGCTTCCTCGAATGTGGAACCTGCAGATGTCTCTACCTTGGATGAGTCCGTAGCCGCTGTACAGGCACCGGCTTCTGAGGGTGTATTCAGGTCTACTGACTTGCATATTAAATAGATGCCATCTTCTTCTTCAAGGCCTAAAACTCGATCCATGCCTAGAAACCCGACGCCCAGACCGCATGGTCAGGCCCCTATGCCTAAAGAACATATGATAAGAATGGCTGAAGACCTTATTTCTCTAATCAGGGGAAGCCACCCTTCCCCCTCTGAGACCTAGGACTGATTTTCCTTCTGATTCTTCTGATCAGGACTCTGAAATTTCAGTTTCCACTGATGACCAGGATGTACCCTTATCTACCTATAAGGATTCTGATGCAGAGGACTCCCATTCCCTCTGCTTCCCGTCCAGAGGATTTCTCTTTTGGTGAAACCTTGCATACTGTTAGGGAGCACTTTTGCTGGGAAAGCCAGGATTACTCTGACTCCAAAAAGAGGCTTAGGGATTTCTTACTCCTGCCCCAACACAGGCCTTTAGCTATACCTCCTGTACTGGACATTGATGATGCTTTTTTGGAATCTAGCATGGCCCCTGACTCTCTACCTCCTGCTCCCAGAAAATCTGATCGGTATTACAGGGTTCCTGACGCTCATACGCTCCTTTTTAAAAATCTTACTGCGGATCCTGAGACCATTTCACAGGGACCCAAGGGCATTAAGGCTATTACTGCCAAAAATCCTACACCTCCTGATAGAGATTCCAGGGTGTTGGGTAGATGGGGTAAGAAGATATACACTTTTGCAACCTTGGCCATTAAGGCCTTAAACTGCCAGTTTCATATGTTAAAGTATCAGCAGCATGTTATTGGATTGCTTAAACAGAAAATGATGTTGATTCCTGATTGTGCTGAAAATAATATTTACAGGATTTAATGCATTCTGCTGAACAAGTTGGAAAACATACTTTGCAATGTGGTTTTGATTCATTAGAAGCATCTTGCAGGGCTGCTGTCACTGGGTCTGTATTTAGAAGGCATGCTTGGCTTAAGGAGCAATCTTTGCCAGATCATGTTAAGGCTAAATTGCTGGATACTCCCTTAAACCAAGACTGCCTGTTTGGCAACAGAGCAGTAGTAGTACTTAAAAACTTGGAGGAAGAAGCTAAATCTATGCAAACTGTTAAAGATTTCCTGCAAGTACAGCCTCCCAGATTTAGTAGGCATTGGCCCTCTAAGAATTGGTCCTTTCCTGCCTCTTCCAGGCCTTCTCCATCCAAACATCCCATTCCCTTAGAATAAGAATAGGGGAACATCGGAGCGACATTCGGAATAAAAAGCAAACAAATGCTCTTTTTCAACATGCGATCAAACACCCTTCAGCTAAGTTCATGTTTACTGTCATTGACAGGATTATTGGGGATAGGAGCCATCAGCAAGGATGGCAAAATATACTCAGCCATAAAGAAAAATATTGGATTATCCATCTTGGAGCCTTGTTTTCTCCTGGTATTAATGACCATTTATGATAGATATATTTCTATTTAGTTTTTGTCCTATAGGTGCAATGCTATATTGGGCCCAATTGGATCATCTTTTATACCCAAAAAATATTTTTCCAAAAAATATTTATATATACGTATATCTATATATATCTATATATCTATATATATATATATATATATATATATATATATATATATATATATATATATAATGTTATATATTACATAATATATAAAACTAATTTTTTTTATGTTGGTCTAAGGTTGCATGGGAATATTTAAGCATATTTGCATTTATTACTATCAGCTTCTCTTGGGTAATTATGTACTTATACTGTCTATATTCATTTATTTATAGATCTATATCTTGTTTTGATAATTGTGTTTAAGTGTCTGGAGTCTTTATTATTATTGTTATTACCACTTCTGTTCATGATTAAGAACTATTATATACTGGATTTTATTCAGTTTCTGTATTCTGATACTTATCTATTCAGATAGGAAGGGGTTGGACCATACCATTGTTCATTATTGGCTGTTGTACCTATAAATATGCATGATGTTTCATTTTCAACACATTATCCTTTTCACTGAAGAAGGCATTCAGCCAAAACCGGTTTGAATCTTTGATTTATTGTTGGGGCATTTTTATGTCCGATTGTATCTTTTAACATCTTCATAATAAAGCGTTTTGGACTATCTATGCTGGCCGTTTGTGTTGTTTACATTTGGTTTGGCTGTGCATGCTGTATGTGCGAGGCGTGGTGTTTGGCTTCTCAATCCAAACCCAGAACCAGCAGAACACCCATGCTGCAGTCCCAAGGGACTCACAGGGCTAAGCGGTGGGGGGGCTCCCACTTCCAAAGCAGGAAGTAGTAAGACTCCCCCCTATGGTAAACTGTCTCACAATGATGAATTTAAACCATCCAAGCCCTGCTCAACTGAGTGTTCCTTTAGGGGGCAAGATTTGCCCGAAGATAAAAAATTGGGAACTCATTACCGAGGACAAATGGGTTTTAAATATAGTTTCCCGAGGTTACAGATTCCACTTCTACTCATTATCAACCCCAAACAGTTAGCCAAATCTACCCCCAAGTCAGTGGGCAGAGGTTCAAAAGCAAGTTCTCTCTCTTTCAAGCATCAGGGCTATTCAACCTGTCCCAGAAGAAGAATGGGGACAAGGTTTCTACTAAGACTTTTTCTGGTATCCAGAAAAGACAATTCCTGGCATCCTGTCATGGACCTGTCTATCCTAAACGCATTTTTGGTAATCCCAAAATTCAAGATGCTAACTCTTCAGCTGCTTCCTATGCTAGGCAAAGATGCCTGGTTAGCACCACTGGATTTAAAGGAAGCCTACCTACACATCCCAATAAGGGAATCTTGCAGAATTTTATCTCTGCTTCAAAGCAAACTATATGCACTATCAGTTCTCTGCACTGCCATTTGGCTTATCTACTGCGCCCAGGGTATTCACAAAGTGCCTAGCTCCAGTCATTGCTTTTTGCAGGCAAAGAAATATTCAAATATACCCATACCTGGACGATTGTCTAATTCAGGCAGAAAGCCAGGATATACTGTTGAATCATCTGGCATTTGTAAAGAAACTGATAACTTCTCTGGGGTCCACCATAAACGAAAAGAAATCACATCTTGTATCCTGCCAGCAAATTATATTCCTGGGAGCAAGCTTGAATACAACTTCCCAGATGTCCTACCTCACGCCAGAGAAACGAGTTCATTTGACAGCCTAATTCAAACTACTGGCCACAAAGACCCAGCTATCTGCAAGGAAAATACTGCAAGCCCTGGGGTTCATGGCCTCCTGCATTCTGCATTCTACTAATTCCATACACAAGACTGCATATGAGGAAACTGCAGTGGTATTTAAAAAAACCTATGGTGTCAACATTCTCAGGATCTAGAATCAATGATTCCTATCGTACCTTGTCTACAGATAGTTCCTTTGGTGGGCAGAGGCCAACACCAAAACAAGAGACTGCCATTCACTCTACCCCTTGCCGCCCAAACCCTAACAGATGCATCAGACTATGCATGGGGGGCTCACTTGGAAGGGAAGTGCATTCAGGGCAAATGGAACCCAAGTCAAATGCATCTGCATATCAATCAAAAAGAAATGTTAGCAGAATGCTCTGACAGCCTTCAAGGACCACATTCTTCTAGGACAATTATTGGTAAAGACTGACAACACCACTGTTGTGGTACATAAACAAGCAGGGAGGAACCCACTCATACCATCTCTGCAGACTAGCCATGCCTCTTTGGAACACAGCCTTGAGCTACCAAGTGCAGCTACAGGCTCAATTCCGGCCAGAAAAGCTAAGTACACTGGCAGATGACCTAAGCAGAAATCTCATGGACCCACACGAGTGGAGACTGGAACCAAAGATATTCAACAAGTTGGGAAACAAATGGTGGAACCCAGAGATAGACCTGTTTGCCTCCCCCCAGAACTACCAATTGGACAATTTCTGCACAAGGACTCCCCACAAACAAGCTTGGAAAGTGGATGCCCTGTCCTTCACCTGGAAAAACCTATCAGTTTGCCTTTCCCATTCTGCCTCTCCTCTCCAAGGTACTACTAAAGATCAAACAGGACAAACCAAGGACAATACTGATTGCACCAGACTGGCCACTCCAACACTTGCACCCCCTCTTGCGCAGTGTCACTGCTGGCACCATGGCACCTGCCTCAGACCCCTACCCTGCTGTCCCAGCAGGAGGGCCAGATTCTGCACCCACAGCTTCAAACCTTGAACCCGGCAGCCTGGCTAATTACCTGATCTCTCCGTTACCATCTCTCAGTAAAAAAGTGATGAATGTCATTCTGGAGGCAAGGAGACCTAGTACTAGAAAATCCTATGCTGAAAAATGGAAAAGATTCTGTTCCTGGAGCCGAACTCAGGGGATGGGCACAGAAGCGCCCAATTTACCTCAGATTCTTCAATATTTAACTGAGATGCTGTACAAGGGCCTTTTTTTTCTCCATCAAAATTCATGCCTCAGCCATTTCAGCTCATTACAGTACAGAACCACCTCTCATCCACTGTTGAAGCAGTTCCTCAGAGGGGCCAAAAACTTAAGACCACACAGGAAAGCCCTTACTCCAGCCTGGGACCTCAACTTTGTATTGGAAAAACTCCCTTTACCTCCCTTTGAGCCAGCTGCAAATGCAGAGTTGAAATTCCTTTCTTGGAAAACAGCCTTCCTTCTAGCCATCACTTCAGCAAGAAGAGTGTCAGAATTACATGCCCTCATGGCAGTGGAGCCTTTTATCATCTTTCATGTGAACAGGGTGTCCCTCAGGATGAATCCCTCCTTGATGCCCAAAGTGGTATCCAGTGTGGCCCTTAATCAGTCCATTCATTTGCCAACCTTCTTTTATAATCCACAGAACAAGGGGGAACGAATACTGCACTCATTGGACGTGCACAGAGAACTTAGATTTCACTTGGACAGGACTAAACTTCTCAGGAAATCTGAACAGCTGCTGGTTGCATTTGCTGCAGGGGCAGAGGGGAAAGGCTATTTTTGAAGCATTTCTAAGTGGCTAGGCCACTGCATTCATTTCTGCTATAGGTACCATGGAAAACCTACCCCACAGGGGATTAGACCACATTCAACCAGGGCAGCATCAACCTCTACAGCCTTTCTCAAGAGGTGTCCCTACCAGCGACATCCTAGAAGCTGCTACCTGGATTTCTGTACATACCTTCACCAAGCATTACCACTTGCCAATGTTTTCTAAATCCAAAGCTGGTTTTGCCACTGCAGACTTGCAGGGCCTTATAGCTGGTCTTAATGCTATCTAATTACCTCCTCCCATCCTTAGCTTTGTGAATCTACCCAAATGTGATTACCCTCCCTCCAGGCCCCTGACTTCTATTGACTAGACCTCTATTCTTGTTTACTATGCTTAAAGCTTTTTGGTGTATTTGCTTTTTTGTTGGAGGTGTAACATCGTATATAATTGCTTCCCATTATGACCTGACATCTGGGGCAAGAAAAAGTGATGAAATGGCGTCAGCTGCATGCTTTATACCCCTGACTACGTGACGTCATGGAAGATGAGACAGCAACTGACGCAGGACCCAAGACTTTGAAAATCAGGCCGACTGAGGGCTACTGCAAGCAGATAACACAAATGTGATGACTGCAACAGTGAATACACTCTAACATCTACATTTATGGTAAGTGTACACAACTGTACTTTCTTCTTGTTTCACTGTTGCAGTCTTCACATTTGAGTTATCCTGCCAGGGGTAGCCCTCAATCGGCCCGAATACCCGAGGCTTAGTATTTCTGCATTGGTTGTTGTCTCGCCAGGACTGACATCGTCGTCAGTGGTATAAAATCAGGCAGCTGACGCCATTACATCAGTCTTTTTTGCCAAAGAGCCCAAAGCAGAAGCAGTTAGCACGAGTGCCAGTCGGCCGCTACCTGAGGTTTCATTTCCAAATTGAAGTCTTCTAAAGCTAAGTTGGGGATCCCTTTTTCTTGCTGTAACAGTTGTCAGAAAAAGTTAACAGTTGTCTTGCTTGTGGAAGGCCAATACCGCACAGAGACTTTCTTACTGCGTCACCTGTTTAGGCCCCGACCACGACATTTCCCGCTGTCGTGTTTTGTTCGATGCCAGAACTGTAAGTTATCGGGCCCTTATTGCCGCTAGGTATTGTCGCACTCAGTCCTCGAATTCAGATATGGCTTCGGTAAGCCATCAGACTATCGATCTTCCGAAAAAACTTAAGGACAGAGACTGCACAGGTCCAAAACTGCCGCCGACGCTTCCATTCAGCTAATTGTCAGTTCTGCGGTCCTCAGTGAGGTGCTTTCACAGCCCTTGATGCCTGCTTCTTTGGATTCGCAGGCCACTATCGAGACCATTTTGGAGTCTGGTATGCTGTTCGACTAATGATCCTGTGGGTGTCTCTACCTTGGATGGGTCCGGAGCCGCTGAGCAGGCACCAGCTTCTGAGGAAGTGCTTTGCACTACCGATACTCTACATAGACCGACAACTTCTTTCGGGTCTTCAGTTCTCTTGAAAACTACCAAGTTTCTAAGGCCCAGGGTACAAACCACACCCAAAAAACTGACGACCCAAGCTCAGGCACCTGCTTCCTTATCTCGGTCCCAAATGCTTAAAATGGCGGAAGACCTTATAATGCTCATCAGGGGAAGCCAAGGCTACCCCTTCCAAAAGTGAGACTTTTCCCCAGTAGTTTTATCTGAACAGGAGTCCGATGACTGTGATGCATCTGAATATGAAGATATGCAACTCCTCTCTGCTTATGAGAATTCTGATGCAGAGGAATCCATCCCTTCAGCCTCTCCACCTGAGGACTTTTCCTTTGGGGAAATCCTACATACTTTAAGGGAACATTTCCAATGGGAATGTCAGGACTATCCTCAGTCAAAAAGGAGACTCTGGGAATTCTTAGATCTACCACAGCACAGACCCTCTAGCCATTCTTCCTGTCCTGGATATTGTGGATGATGTTTTTATGGAATCCAGTCTGACTCGTGACACCCTCCCTCGCTGCTGCCAAGAAACCTGACAGGTCCCTGACTCTCACAAATTTAGTTTCAAAAATCCTGCTACTGACCCCGAGGTCATCTCTCAAGGACCTAAAGGAATCAAAGCAACTTCAGCTAAGAATCCCACCCCCTCAGATAGAGATTCCCAAGCATTAGACAGATGGGGTAAAAAAAGTATATACCTCTGCTACTCTTGCTATTAGAGCAGTAAATTGTTAGCTCCACATGTTGAAATATCAACAACATACCATGGAACTCTTCAAACAAAAAATGTCTTATTTTCCTGCTTATGCAGAAAATAGAGTTACAAGAGTTAATTCATTCTGCAAGTCAAGTAACTAAGCACACCTTACAATGTGGTTTTGATGCCCTAGAAGCATCTTGCAGGGCAGCAGTCACTGGTTCTGCTTGGCTTAATGAACAGACCTTGCCAGACCATGTCAAATCCAAATGGATGCACCCTTGAACAAACTATTTGGCACCAAGGCAGAAGAGGTCTTAAAAAATATAGAAGAAAAAGCTAAATCTATGCAAACAGACTTCTTAAGGTCCACATTGCCCTTCCAAGCACTGGTCCTTTCCTGCCCCCACCAGGCCAACTCAGCCTAGACCCAGAGGAAGCAGACCCCTCCCCCAACAGCACTAGGGAATGCAGAGATCTAAGCAGTGGAGTTCCTCCTCTTCAAAAACAGGGAGTGCAACGCCACCCCCTTACGGGTAAGAACTCACAATGACTGTACACTTCCACCCCCTCCTCCTGCCCACCCACTCGTGCCCCTAGGAGGAAAACTCGCCTTCCACTAAAGCAACTGGGCCACCATTACCAACGACCACTGGGTCCTCAACATAATGTCCCAAGGATACAAATTTTTATTTCCACACTCTGCCAACCCCAAAAGGGTTCCCAGATCTTCCTCCAAACCAGTGAGCAGAGGCCAAAAAAGTCCTTTCCCTGCTCTCCATGAGGGCAATAGAGCATGTTCCTGCAAAACAGATTGGCCAAGGTTTCTACTCCAGACTCTTCCTGGTACCCAGAAAAAAGGGGACATAGCGCCCCATCCTAAATCTATCCATTCTAAATACTTTTCTGGTGATGATAAAATTCAAAATGCTCACCCTCCAGCAGCTTCTACCTGTGCTTTCCAAGGATGCTTGGTTAGCCACTTTAAACCTAAGAGAGCCCTACCTACACATCCCAATCAGGGAATCATGCAGGAAATATCTACATTTCAGGGCAGGATCTATGCACTTTCAGTTATCTGCGCTTCCCTGTGGCTTATCTACCACTCTCGAGTATTCACAAAATGTCGGTCTCCCGCCATTACTTTTTGCAGACAAAAGAAATATTCAAATTTACACCGATACTTAAGACTGCCTGATTTAGGCAGACAGGAAAAGCTGCTACAGCACCTGACCTTTGTAAAGGAACTACTGACCCTCCATGGGGTATGCTATCAACGAAAAGAAATCAAAACAAGTCCCCAGAGAAAAAGTTGTTTGAGATTGGTGCAGCTCTACCTGCTTTTAATAAAGTTTAGTGAGCCAATATCTTATCTTGACATTGTTGTCAACAGAATGATCTTTTAGAAACCATTTAACATAGTGTTCAATTCATTTAATGCTCCATATCAAATAGTGTTCATAGTTCATTTAATGATCCATATCAACGTTTGAGCCATATCCAAAAACCATCTCACAACATTATCATTCCCTGGGACCGTTGACCATAAATGTATCGAAGTTGCATGCTTTACAAATCAGGGTTGCCACAAGCTGCATATTCAGTAAGAAACACAGAGACCTCAGATGGATTAAATGGCCGCAGCCATGTGTTTATTGCCATTTACTCAAATAGAAACCAGTTATTATGAGATGTGTGCAAGGCAGGAATGACAGGGAGGCCATTTTATTTCTTTCGTAGCATTCCCCTAAACCTACAGGACAACAGACAGCACATCGATATCCTGCCCTTCTGATTCAACATACCCACATCATAACGACTTTTTCATTTCACAGTTCATCACAATTCCTCTGGGCCGCCTTACAATCTGCCAAGGAGCCATTGCCGGGCTGGAAAGTCCCCTGGTAACAATCCCTTGGAGCTGTCTGGCCTGTGGAAGATCCTGCTGAAGAGTCCTGTGACACCCCCACTTACCTTGGCGTCCCTTACCTTGCAACAATCTAGCTTAACCTATCTTACAAGGAGGAGATGGCAAAAACAGGAAATTCCTTCATGACCAAGTGCAATCACCTTTGTAGGTCACCGGGTTCCCCAAGTACCTTACCTGTTCCTAAAGTGACAAGTACACCTCTGCTTTTACGAGGGGGTGGGTAAGGTGGGTCAAGCTGCCAAGGTAGAGGTTGAAAAGACTGATTTGCTTTGTTCCCAGCTTTTTCAACACTTCCCCTGGACAGCCCAGCCCACCTCAGCCCTCCTACCTATCCTGACCCTACCTGATGTTCTTAGTGTTTCACTGTTGCAGTCAGTACATTAGGGTAATCTGCTGGCAGGTTGCCCTCAGTCGGCCTGATTAACAAAGTCTTGGATCCTGCATCGGATGCTGTCCCTTCTTCCACGACGTCAGGTTGTCAGAGGTATAAAACATGCAGCCGACGCCATTACATCAGTCTTTCTTGACGCGCGGTGCCCGAAGCAAAAGCAGTTCGCAAGTGCCGGTCGGCCGACTCCTGAAATTTTTGTTTTCGAGTTTAAGAACCGAAGTCTTCAACTAAAAAGCTAAGTACCCCATTGGGGAAACTTTTTCTTGTCCTTTACTGATGTCAGTAAAAGTTAATAATTACATTACTTCTGGGAAGCAAATACCTCATAAGGATTTCCATTTGTACTGTATTCCTTGCCTAGGCCCTGACCACGACGTACCTTGCTGTCGGTTTTGTGCTTTATTTATTCAGCTCAGTGTCTGTCCACTGTACATTTTTGCTTCAAAATATTTCGGTTCTCTGTTTAATTATCCAGAAATGACATCTGTTAGCCATCTGACTACTGGAATACAGAAAAAACACAAAGAAAAAGACAGAGACAGGCCGTTGAGGTCCAAAACTGCCGACGCTTCTCCTAAGCCAGTTGCCAGTTCGCCGGTACTCAGTGAGGTGCTTTCGCAGCCCCTGATACCCGCTACTTCTGATTCACAGGATGTTTCACCTATGGAACCTGCGGATGTCTCTACCTTGGTTGAGTCCAGAGCCGCTGTGCAGGCACTGGCTTCTCAGAGTGTATTCGGGCCTACAGATTTGTATATTAAACCAATACCACCTTCAATATTAAGGCCAAAATCTCGATCTATGTCTAAAAAAACGACGCCTAGGCCACATGTTCAGGCCGCTATGCCTAAAAAGCAAATGATCAAAATGGCTGAAGATTTAATTACTCTAATCAGGGGTAGTCACCCCCCCCCCCTCAAGAGGCCTAGGGCTGAACTTAACTATGGATCTCCTGAACAGGACTCTTGTTTTTTCTGACTCTTCTAATGAACAGGATTTGTCCATGCCTACTTATAAGGACTCTGATGCAGAGGATTCCATTCCTTCTGCTTTTGGGGAAACTTTGCATACCTTAAGGGAGCATTTCCACTGGGAAAGTCAGGATTTTTCTAAATCCAAAAAGAGGCTTAGGGATTTCCTCCTTCTTCCTCACCATAGGCCTTTGGCTATAACTCCTGTACTAGACATTGTTGATTATGTGTTTTCAGAATCCAGTATGGCCCCTGATTCCCTACCTTTGGCCCCTTGTAAGCCAGACAGATACTACAGGGTTCCTGACTCCCGCAAATTCCTTTTCAAAAATCCTGTTGCGGACCCGAAACCATTTCTCAATGCTTCTACTGCTAAAAATCCTACCCCTTCTGATAGAGACTCCAGGGCACTGGATAGATGGGGTAAAAAGGTTTATGCTTCTGCAACCTTGGCAATCAGAGCTTTAAACTGTCAATTCCATATGTGCTAATATCAACAGCATATCACGGGACTGATGTTGATTTCTGACTGTGTGGAAAATAAGGATTTGCAGGAATCTGAAGTAGGAACTTCATTTGTCAGCAACCTTTGGGATACGGATCCGATCTCTGATCCGAGCCAGCAACTACTATCATAGCATAGATCCTAGCTCCTCCCTTACCCATAATCCCCTGCCTACCCTAACTGACCGCAGATCTAGTTTGCCGCTCTTCAAGCAACAGCTAGATTCCAGAGCTCTTGGCGTTTTAGTGAGAAAAAATTTTTTCTTTCTTCTTTTCTGATTGAGTGATTGTGTGTGCGTGGTAGGTTTACCCTTAACATTAAACTTATTATTATGTTAGCTTCTCAGCTTAAATTTAATTTAAAATATTCCTCCCTACCCCGCTGGTCGTAGCGTGTGTGTGTGACTTGAGTGTTAGGGGCCTAGTGAGTGTGCTTTAATTTAGTAATGTCGGAGGCCCCTAAAGCCATTTGTTCAAAATGCACCGTGTGGTCACAAGCTTTCACTGGCTGATGGCCACACTCGCGTTAGGTGCCTTGGGGTTGAACACCTCTCTTCGGGTTGCGCGATTTGCGCTGCGTTCAACCCCAGGGCACTCAAGGATCGAAGGTCGAAGCTAGTTCTGGTGGGACTTTTACCCCAGACTCTGCTTCGGCCTCCTGTACTTCAGTGCCCCCCCCCCCCCTGGTAGCGGTCACTCCTGCCTCCCTTCCTCCGACCGGGACTCAACCTCCCACTTCGGCTCCGGAGGATAGGGAGTCCAGGAAAGAGACGCGGCTGGAGAAGCACCTTAAGCGGCGGGCCGAGGATTCTTCATCGGCCCCGCCCGCCAAGAGGGCTTCTCCATCCAGGTCTTCTCGATCTCCTCCTCCTCTGATCCAATCCCCTTGTTTCTCCCCGGGACCTGAGGAGGAGGTGATCCGGTCCCCTTTGAGGTCATCGAGGCGGCACTCCAGGTCTGCCTCGGTGGCCTCTTCAAGGTCCACATTTAGCATGTCAGATGCGCACATGGACCGGATGATGATGAGATTCATCCAGGCCCATATGCAGATGGGAGTGCTCTTGCCTCCCCCCCCCCCCCCTCCAGGGGGGGAGCTCGACCCCTTTTTTCGCCCCTATTGCTCCTTCTCCGACCCACATTCCGAGCTCGGAGCCGAGCCACGTTGGATCCGGGGGTAGGTTGTAGCCGACCGTGCTGGGCACATCGGCTCCGGCTCCCTCGAGTTTGTCGGACCCAACCTCTCGGAGCCGTGGGCTGAGCTTCGGATCCGAGGGATTCGGTGTGCTTTCGGTTCCGTCCCGGTCAGAACACACTGGTCCTTTGGATCCGACATTCGCGGCACCGGGTCCGATCCCCGCTTCGGATCCGAGTGGGAGTCGGATCTCGGATCCGTCAGAGAGCGGCTCCCCCTCTGCTTTCGCTGCAGTGGAGAGGGCACTGTCGAGTGCTTCCAGCCCTCCGGTCCTGGCTTCGGCTCCCCCCCGCACTCCTCCTCATCTGGTCCTGGCTCCCCTCATCCGGCCCTCGGGGCAGCCTGCCTCAGCGCCTCTAGGAGTTCCAGTGGAACAAGATACAGTCCGTGAGGACTCCTCGGACAGCCCCCCCGAGGAGATTCCTCACAAGGCAAAGTGCAAGAGGAGGCACATAAACTCCCCTGAGAGTCTCACTGAAGATACGGACTTTGGAGACATCATGGAAATGCTCAAAATCAGGGGTGGGTGGTCTGCCCCTAAGGCTTCCTCTGATTCTGTATACCTTGAGGCGTTTGAGGCAGGGCCATCTACCTCTTGGGTGTCCCCTCCACCCGACCCCCTGGTGGATCTCATATCGTCTAAGGCTTGGAAGGAACCGGACACTGTTGAGCCAGTCCCCAAGCGTCCGGACAAAATTTTGAGCCCCCATTGCAGAGAGATCACACTGGAGCAGAGGTCCCCCTGTGGATGCCATGTTGGTGACTGCAGCCACCAAGAAAGAGTTGGCTCAGGAGAGCCCCACGGTTCATCCTCCGAGCAAGGAGTCTCGCACGATGGACCGTCTTGGGAAGCGGGCCTTCAGTTCAACGACCTTCTCTGAGGGCCTTGAACTACATGGCACACTTTATTCGGATGCAGCGAGATCTAATTAAGGAATACGCTGCTTCCCCGACAGGGTCCATGTCAGAGGGAGACAAGGATCTGTACTCCTCCCGAATGGCCACCCTCCGCTCTATCTCTAACACCTCTATGCGGCTGTTGTCTCATGCTACGGAGGGAGCCGCTAGAGCAGGCGGAGTCGGGCTTGTCATGAGGAGACTGGCCTGGCTCCGTCACTGTGACTTCTCAGAACCCTTTAAGGCGTCATTCGCGAATGCCCCTTTTGATGGTTCTGCACTGTTCGGCAAAACCGTTTGCGACACACTTGCCCAGAGCGAGAAAGACGGGAAGACCTTGTCTGCCATCGGAGTCCGCTTCTCTGCGCCCCAGAGGTCCTTTTCCAAGAACCAAAAGGGTCAGAAGAAGATGTGGTTCCGAAAATCGCATCAATACCAGTCTGCTCAGGACAACCAGTCCTCTCGTGGCAGAGGAGGACAGGGAGGACGCTGCCCCAGAGGCAGAGGGGGTCCCAGGAATTTTGGGTCCAGAGAACCGTTCTCTGAGAGGCCCACGCAGAACCCCTGAGGGGTTACCCGACTGCTTCACTCTGGAGGCAGTCGGGGGGGCGTTTTTCGAGGCACCTAGCAATGTGGGAGCCCATAACAACGGATCGCTGGGTGCTTCGCATTATATCCAGAGGTTACCAAATTCCCTTTATAGTAAACCCCAGAATCAGAGGCCTCCCCGATGTTCCACCCAGTCAGAGGGAGGCGGCTGCTGCAGAAATTCAGCAGCTGCTGCAGAAATTCAGCAGCTTCTGCAAAAAAGAGCCATCCAGCCTGTACCCCCAGATCAAGTCGGATCAGGGTTTTACTCCAGGTTCTTTCTGGTGCCAAAAAAGACGGGGGACTTGAGGTCCATCCTCGACCTCTCTCTCTCCTAAACCTGGCGGTACCCAAAGAAAAGTTCCGAATGGTCACGTTGCAATCCATCCTCCCTTTATTGCGGGAGGACGACTGGATGTGCTCCATAGACCTCAAGGATGCGTACTATCACATTCTAGTGGATAGGCGTTCCAGGAGGTTTCTCCACTTCCGGCTGGGAGCCAGTCACTTTCAATTCAGGGTCCTCCCCTTCGGCCTCACCTCAGCCCCCAGGGTGTTCACCAAGGTCCAAGCGATAATAGCGGCCCACCTGAGACTCCAGAGAATTCAGGTCTTTCCATACCTGGACGACTGGCTCCTTACGGCCCCAACAAGGCATCTACTTTGTTCATGCAGGGATTATTTCCTCAGTCTGGCTCCACGATTAGGATTAACCATCAACATGACCAAATCCTCTCTCATCCCTACACAGGTGTTGGATTTTATAGGGGCGAGACTGAATTCCAGACAGATGCTTGCGTTCTTGACTCCAGATCGGCTTCGGAACCTGATGTTGCACGTGCAGGCCATCCTTCAACTACAAACTTCTTCGGCGGAATTGATCCTGAGGGCCCTAGGATCTATGGCGGCTGCAATCCCTCTGCTGCCATTGGCCCGGTTGAACATGAGGGTTCTGCAGTGGACCCTCCAGGTGGTCCCTGTCTCACCCCATTTCCTTAAGCAAGGTTTGCAGAAGATCGCTCGTGTGGTGGCTCCAGTCTTCCAATCTCCACACGGGATGTCCCTTCTCACTACCTCCGCCAATCGACACAGTGACCACGGATGCTTCTCGCCTGGGGTGGGGGGGGCATTTTTCAGGCATGACGTGGAACGACATAGAGACCTCTTTGCATATCAACGTCCTAGAGATGAGGGCGGTGCTTTTGATGTTGCAGGCACTACACAACTCTCTTCCGGAAGGGACGATTGCAGTACACAGACAGACATGTCGGTCGTCTGGTACATCAACAAACAGGGGGGAACCAGGTCTTACCCCCTTTGCCGCGAGGCCATGAGTGTGTTGGAATGGGCGATTTCCACCAACCGCTTTCTCATAGCAACGCACATTCCGGGACGGTCCAACATTGTAGCGGACAGGCTCAGTCGTACTATCCTGACTCCTTACGAATGGTCTCTCAACCATCGAGTTGCAGAGCAAGTATTTGCCCGATGGGGGCAATCTTGTTGCGATCTTTTTGTCTCCTTCAAACACCAAATGCAACGATTACTTTCGCTCTGAATCCCCCCCTCTGGGGGGAGTCCCCGAGAGACTCTCTAGATGTTCTTCATTCCACATTGCTGCAGTCCTAACCATTGGGTAGTCCGCTGTCCAGTTGGCCCGAATACCAAAGTATATGGCTGACGTCGGTCAAGGCGCATTAGACTGATGTCAGGACGTCAGGGTACTAATGCGCATGACCGACGTCATATCCTCAGTCTTTTTTTGCCGCATGGTCCGATGCAGAAGCAGTTTTGAGTGCAGGTTGGCGTCTGAAATATTTCAAGTCGGAGTTTCAGACCGAATCAAAGTTGGCTAAGTACCGTTGGGGAACATTTTGGTTTTTCTTGCCTCAGTATTTAACCGGATGTCAGAAAAAGTGAATAACTGTATTTCTTGTGGGAAGCAGATACCTCATAGGGATTACCATACTTTGTGTATACCTTGTTTAGGGCCTGAGCACGACGTTGTTGGTTGCCGCCTTGTGCTAGATTTAACAAACGCACTATTAAGAGAAGGTTAGACTGTGCCAGGTTAGTGTTTGGGAAGCGTTGTAATTATAAAATGCCGTCGGATGCTCCGACGCCCGCTTCAAAAAGCGCAAGGACAAAACAGCAAAGCCTAGGGTTGATGAACCGCAGTCCCGGACGTCGGTTCTTTAGAAGGCGCAGTGGAGCCAGAGGTTTTGCCAGGAGTTTCTTTGGAGTCTCAGGCAGAGACTTTACTGTTACAGGATGTGCCTTCTCAGGAGGTAGGCCAGGCTGAGGGGCTTCTCAGGTAACTGTTCTTCCCTCTCTTCCCAAGGTAGTTAGAGCCTCTCCTTCTGTTTCCAAAACTTCTTTGAGAGGTAGGCCAAGTTTAGCTTCAGTGGGGCTTCTCCTAGCACTTCAGGTTCTGTGCCTAAGAAACATATGCTTAAAATGGCAGAAGATTTAATTACTATGATTAGAGGCTCTATGCCCCTCCTGATAAGAGGCCTAGGGTGGAACCTGAGTTTGAAAGTTTTGAACAGTGTTCAGAGGCTTCTGAGTCTTCATGAAGACTTGCAGGAGTATCCTCCTTATTCTGATTCTGATGTGGATGATTCCACTCCTACAGCTTCTCCTCCTGAAGATTTCTCATTTTCAGAGACTCTGCATTCCATGAGGGAGCACTTTAAATGGGAAGGCCAAGATTACTCTGATTCCAGGAAAAGGCTTAGGAATTCTTATTTTTACCCCAGCATAGGCCTTTAGCTATACCTCCTGTGTTGAATGTGGTGGAAGATGTTTTTGCAGAGGCATCCCTGAACCCTGATTCTTTGCCTCCTGCCCCTGTTAAACCTGATAGGTACTATAGGGTGCCTGAAGCTCATAAGTATCTGTTTAAGAGTCCTAGGGCAGACCCGGAAACTGTTTCTCAGGGGCCTAAAGGTGTTAAGGCCTCTGTTGTTAAAAATCCTGTTCCCACTGATAAAGAGGCTAGGGCTTTGGATAGGTGGGGAAAGAAAGTATATACTTCTTCCACTTTAGCCATGAGAGCGTTGAATTGTCAGTTTCACATGCTAAAATATCAAAATTATCTCCTTTCACAATTGAAATCTAAGGTGGATGCTTTGGCGGAAGGTATAGAGTGTAAAGAGTTGCTGGATTTAGTTCATGTGTCTGAACAAGTGGGTAAGCATTCTTTGCAATGTGGTTTTGATGCTGTGCAGGCCTCCTCGAGGGTGGCTGCCACTAGTTCTGTTCTTCGCAGGCATGCCTGGTTGAGGGATCAGAATTTAGCAGAGCATGTTAAGACTAGGATTTTGGATGCTCCTTTACAGTCTGATGTGTTATTTGGTTCGCCTGTGGAAGCAGTTTTAAAGAAAATGGAGGACAAAGCTAAGTCTATGCAAACTGTTAAAGATTTTTGCAGGTGCAGCCACCAAGTTTAGTAGAAATTGGCCTACTAAGGGATGGACATATCCTGCTTATGATTCCCAGTCTAGGGGTAGGTCTAGACGTGGTAGGGGCAGAGCTCAAGGTTCTTTTAGGCCTAGAACAGGGAGTTCACCTGCTCAGACTTCTGGTGAGGGCAGGGGTCAGTCCTTTCAAACAGACCCAATGACCTGCCTTTTCAGCTGCCAGTACATTCTCGACTGGCAGCTCCTTTGGGAGGAAGACTGTCTCTTTTCAAAGAAAATTGGGATTTAATCACTCAAGACAGATGGGTGTTGGATATCATTCACCACGGTTACAGGTTTTATTTCCATACATTGCCCCCTTTCAAAGGCATGCCAGACGTTCCCCTCCACAAAGGAAAGAGGCTCACAAGCAAATTTCTCTGTTACTCCAAATAGGGGCCATTCAGCCAGTCCCTGTACCAGAAAGGGGCCTAGGATTTTATTCTCGCCTGTTCCTAGTACCAAAGAAGGGGAACACGTGGAGACCAATTTTGGATTTATCTATCCTCAACACTTATCTGGACATTCCCAAGTTCAAGATGTTGACGTTACAACAGCTTTTACCTCTGCTGGGCAAAGATCATTGGATGGTAACTTTAGATCTCAAGGAAGCTTACCTTCATGTGCCTATAAGACTAAGTTGCAGGAAGTATCTGCGAGCTGGAAATTCTCATTATCAGTTCTCTGCATTGCCCTTTGGCTTATCTACTGCGCCCAGAGTATTCACAAAGGTTCTGGCTCCAGTGATAGCTTACTTCAGGTTAAAAGGAATTCAAATCTATCCTTACTTGGACGACTGCCTGATTCTGGCTCAAGAAAAGGAAGACCTTCTACAGCATCTGGAATTTGCACAAAGAGGTTTCATCACACAGCTTGGAAAGTGGATGCTCTTTCTTTCAGTTGGAAAAATCTTCATGTGTATGCGTTTCCACCTCTGCCTCTTCTTCCAAAGGTGCTTCTAAAGGTCAGACAAGACAAGCCAAGGATGATTTTAATAGCTCCAGATTGGCCTCGGCAGCACTGGTACCCATTATTGAGGAGTCTGGTAAAGAAGCCTCCATGGCCTTTACCCTTGATTCCACACCTGTTGTCCCAGAGAGATGGTCACCTGCTCAATGTCAAGCTTCACTCTCTTCATCTAACAGCCTGGCATATTCTGTTTTGAAAGACAGCAGGTCTCAACTTCCTCAACAAGTTTTAAATGTGATTATGGAAGCCAGGAGACCTAGTACAAGGAAAGTGTACGAGAAAAATGGAAGAGATTTTTATTTTGGAGTGCAGCAAACAATTTGGAGATTTCTGAGCCAAATTTGAGTGTGGCTCTTCAATATCTTACTGAGTTACTGGACAAAGGTTTGTCTTTCTTCCATTAAGATTCATGCTGCAGCAATTTCAGCTCACTATGATTGTGACCCACCATTGTTTTCGCATCCTTTGTTCAAGCAGTTTCTTAGAGGGGCAAAGAATATAAGACCCCACGAGAGCTCCTACTCCTGCTTGGGATCTCAATTTTGTGTTGGAAAAACTTACTCTACAACCTTTTGAGCCTCGGCTACTGCTGACTTGAAATACTTGTCATGGAAGACTGCTTTCTTGTTGGCTATTACTTCTGCAAGAAGGGTGTCTGAGTTGCAGGCCCTTATGGCAGTAGAGCCCTTTTGATTTCCCATAAGGATAGGGTATCATTACGCACTAATCCTTCCTTTATGCCTAAGGTGGTTTCTAGTGTGGCTTTAAACCAAACTATTCATTTGCCTACTTTCTATGCAGATCCCCAAAATAAGGGGGAAAAGATTTTGCACACTTTAGATGTACATAGGCAGTTGCGTTATTATTTAAGCAGGACTAAGGATTTCAGGCAGTCTCAGCAATTGTTTGTTTCTTTTGCTTTGAGTTCTCAGGGCAAGCCTGTGTCTAAGCAAACTATTTCTAAGTGGATTGGGTTTTGCATTTCATTTTGTTACTCCCATCATGGCAAGGAGATTCCAGCTGGGATTAGGCCTCATTCCACTAGGGCTACTGCCACTTCAACAGCATTTCTAAGGGGTGGCAACTAAGGATATTTTGGAGGCAGCTACTTGGAGTTCAGTGCATACTTTCTCTAAGCATTACCACCTTCCTCTCTACTCTAAATCTAGGGCTGGTTTTGCCACAGCTATTTTGCAAGGCATGTTGACAGCTCCTGCTTCCTTATGATTTGCCAGCCTCCCTTACCTCTGCTTTGGGATTCTACCCAATGGTTAGGACTGCAGCAATGTGGAATGAAGAACATAGTACAGTTTTGTACCTACCATAAATGTAGATGTTCGAGGATCCACATTGCTGCAGTCCAATTTACCTCCCTCCTTCCCTCTGTGTTTAGGGGTGGGTGGGTAATATATATATATATATATATATATATATATTCTTGTGCATTTGTATATATTGTATATATGTTTGATGCAGGGCTTTTTGGTGTTTTGGTTTGGGCCTTGTCTTTTTAGGGTCTTCTGACATCTGGGGCAAGAAAAGACTGAGGATATGACGTCGGTCATGCGCATTAGTACCCTGACGTCCTGACATCAGTCTAATGCGCCTTGACCGACGTCAGCCATATACTTTGGTATTCGGGCCGACTGGACAGCGGACTACCCAATGGTTAGGACTGCAGCAATGTGGATCCTCGAACATCTACATTTATGGTAGGTACAAAACTGTACTTTCATGCTTGGCCTCCCGGTCTGCTTTATGCTTACCCTCCTCTTCCCCTGATGTTGAAATTATTACAGAAAGCCAGGCAGCTGGGGAGCAAGATGATCCTCATTGCCCCATTCTGGCCTCGTTAGACGTGGTTCCCTTACCTATGGTCTCACCTAGTGTATCCACCATGGATTCTGGATCCCCTTCCGGATCTCATTTCTCACCCTCTCGATCTTCCGACTCCGAACCTGGTCAACCTCAAGCTGACTGTTTGGTTGCTCCAGTTCCACTCCTCATAAGGACTCCCGGGATCTCATCACCTGTCAAAGCCATTCTTGTAGCAGCTCACAAGCCTTCCACCAGGAAGGTTTATCGAAGTAAGTGGAAATGCTTCACCATTTGGGCAGAACACAGTCGTTTAGACCCTTTTACAGCCCCGATAGCGTCAGTTCTAAATTTTCTAACCTCTCTCTTTCACCAGGGGGATAGTTCTTCCACAGTCAAGGTACAACTGACAGCAATCTCATACTATCACGTAAGGCAAGAGTCTGGCCCTCTTATCACTTCCAAACTGTGTAAGACCTTCCTCAAGGGTACCTTCCTCCTTAGGCCTCCAGTCAAAGAGGTGGTACCTCCATGGGATTTATCCTTAGTCTTGCAGGCCTTGACTGGTCCCCCATTCGAACCGGCGGCCACGGTTGATCTCAAATTTCTCTTTGGGAAGACAGCATTTTTTGGTGGCCATAACTTCAGCCAAAAGAGTGTCGGAATTGCAAGCTCTTTGTGTCAAACCACCATATCTGGTCTTTCACCCGGATAGGGTTTACCTCAGGATCAATTCGTCTTTTCTACCTAAGGTATCTTCAGAAGCAAACCTCAATCAATCTATCAATCTTCCAGTGTTTTTCCCCAACTTTCAAAACAAAGGAGAGTACAAGCTGCATTCCTTAGACGTACACAGACAACTACGTTTTTATATCCATAGAACTGCTGATCATAGGCAATCCGATCAGTTGTTTATCTCCTTTGCCAAAAGTAATTTCGGAAAGTCAGTTTCTAAAGTTTCTCTCGATGGATCTCGAGTTGTATTCTTTTAGCATATCAGAGCTCGGGAAGGCCTGCACCTCAAGGAGTCCATGCTCATTCTACTAGGGCCGTTGCCACATCTGCGGCCTTTCAAGCTAGGGTTCCACTGGATGACATTTGTTCCGCAGCCACTTGGGCTTCATCTCACACCTTTGTCAGCCACTATAAAATAGATGTTGTCTCCCAAGGTAGGGCGTCCTGTGGCCCTGCGGTGCTCCGGAATATCCTTCCATGAAGGCCACCCAAGGTTTAGGTCGCTGGGGACTCTGTCCCAAAGGTTGCTGACAAATGAAGTTCCTACTTCAGATTAAGAAGTTATGTACTCACCATAACGTTCCATTTGAGTAGGTATCTTCATTTGTCTGCAACCATCCCCCCCTCCTTCCCCCTGACCAAAATGATCGTTCTTGTGGTTATTAGCATGTGTTCCCCTTGGGACACTTATCAGCTCTGCTATGGGGCAAACTTGATCTGAGGTCAGTTAGGTTAGGCAGGGGATTATGGGTAAGGGGAGGAGCTAGGAGCTCGGATCTATGCTATGATGGAGGTTGCAGACAAATGAAGATACCTACTCAGATGGAACGTTATGGTGAGTATACTGCATTCAGCTGAAAAAGTTGGAAAACATACTTTGCAATGTGGTTTTGATTCTTTGGAGGCCTCTTGCAGGGCTGCTATTACTGGGTCTGTGCTTTGAAGGCATGCTTGGCTTAAGGAACAATCTCTGCCTGACCATGTTAAAGCAAAACTTTTGGATGCTCCTTTGCATCAGGACCATCTGTTTGGCAATAAGGCTGAAGAAGTTCTAAATAATATGGAAGATAAAGCTAAATCTATTCAAACTGTGAAAGATTTCTTACAAGTACAACCTCCAAGATTTAGTAGGCACTGGCCTACTAAGAACTGGTCTTTTCCAGCTCCTTCCAGAGCCATTCAAGCCAAACCCAGACGCTCCAAAAGCACCAGGTTTCAATCCCAAGGAACTTTCAGAACTAAGCAATGGGGTGCTTCCACTTCCAAATCTGGAAATAACAAGACACCACCCTATGGTAAACAGTCTGAATGACTTCCTTTAAAATTACCAAGCACTTACCTCTCAGCTGCCCCTTTGGGGGAAAAAACTGGCTCTTCATGCAAAAAAACTGGCATCTTATAACCCAGGACAAATGGGTTTTAAATAGTGTCCCAGGGATACAGATTTCATTTCCACACGTTGCCAACTCCAAACGGGTGACCAGACCTACCCCCAAATGAGTGGGCAGCGGCTCAGAAACAAGTGCTCTCCCTCCTAAACATGGGGGCTATTCAGCTAGTACCAGAAGAGGAAAAGGGACAAGGTTTCTATTCCAGACTCTTCCTGGTACCCAGAAAAGACAAATCATGGCGTCCAATTCTGGACCTGTCTACTCTAAACACCTTTCTGGACATTCCAAAATTTAAGGTGCTGACTCTTCACCAGTTACTTCCTATGCTAGTCAAGGATGCCTGGTTGGCAACTCTAGATTTAGGAGGCTTGCCTGCATATCCCAATCAGGGAATCTTGCAGAAGATACCTACGCTTCAAAGCAGGCTTCTTGCATTATCAGTTCTCTGCACTGCCCTTTGGCTTGTCTACTGCGCCCAGGGTATTTACACAGTGCCTGGCTCCAGTAATTGCATTTTGCAGGCAAAGAAATATTCAAATATATCCACACCTGGACGATTGTCTAATTCAGGCAGAAAACCAGGCCACTCTTCTAAAACATCTGGCGTTTGTGAAAAGGGTTCTAACTTGTCTAGGGTACACCATAAACGACTGGTACCCTCACAAAAAAATTACCTTCCCGGGTGCAAGCTTGAATACAACTGCCCAGATGGCTTTCCTTATGCCAGAAAAGCAAATTCATTTGGTGACTTAACTACAAACAGGTGGCCACAAAAACCCTGCTATCTGCAAGACAAATACTGCAAACCTTGAGGTTCATGGCCTCCTGCTTTTTTCTTATTCCATATGCAAGACTTCATATGAGGAAACTTCAGTAGGACTTAAAAAGTTTATGGAGTCAGCATTGTCACAACTTGGAAACAATGATTCCTATCAGACCTTGCCTGTGCCTAGAGTTCCTATGGTGGGCAGAGGCCTGTCACCAAAACAAGGGACTGCCATTCACACCACCTCCTGCCACCCAAACCCTAACTACAGATGCATCAGACTATGCATGGGGGGCTCATCTGGCAGGGAAGTGCATTCAGGGCAAATGGAGCCCAAGTGAAATGCACCTTCTTATCAATCAAAAAGAAATGCTAGCTGTACAGAATTCTCTGACAGCCTTCAAGGACTACCTTCATCCAAGACAACTAATGGTAAAGATGGACAATACCACGGTTATGTGGTACATAAGCAGGGCGGTACACATTCCTATCTCCTCTTCAGACTAGCCATGGCATTGTGGAACACAGCCTTGAGCTACCAAGTACAACTACAAGCTCAATTCCTGCCAGGAAAGCTGAATATTCTGGCAGACAAACTAAGCAGAATTCTCATGGACCCACACGAATGGATATTGGAACCACGGATTTTCAACATGTTGACAACCAAATGGGGGAGCCCAGACATAGATCTTTTTGCCTCACCACAGAATTACCAGTTGGACAAATTTTGCACAAGAACTCCTCACAAAAAACCTGGAAAGTGGATGCTCTGTCCTTCAGGTGGAAAAACCCATCAGTCTATGCCTTTCCCCCACTGCCTTTGCTCTCCAAAGTTCTACTATAAGTCAAACAGGACAAACCAAAAATGATTTTGATTGCTACAGACTGGCCACGCCAACACTGGTACTCACTCCTCTGCAATGTCACAAATTTCCCCATGGCACCTGCCTCAGACACCTTCCTTACTGTCTCAGCAGGAGAACCAAATTCTGCACCCTCCGCTCCAAACATTGAATCTTACAGCTTGGCTAATCATTTAAATTCCCCCTTAGCATCCCTCAGCAAACCTGTGATGGATGTCATTTTGGAGGTGAGAAGACCTAGTACTAGAAAATTTTATGCTGATAAATGGAAACGATTCTGTGCCTGGAATCAATCTCAAGGGATGAGCACAACAGCACCCAATTTACCTCAAATTTTGCAATACTTAACTGAGATGCTTCACAAGGGCCTGTCTTTTTCCTCCATTAAAATCCATGCCTCAGCCATTTCAGCACAGAACCCCCCCCCCCTTCTCTCATCCTCTGCTAAAGCAGTATTTTAGAGGGGCCAAAAACTTGAGACCACCCAGGAGAGCTCCAACTCCTGCCTGAGACCTTAACTTTGTATTGGAGAAACTCACTCTACCTCCTTTCAAGCCAGCTGCTTCTGCAGACTTAAAATTTCTTTCCTGGAAAACAGCCTTCCTTTTAGCAATCACTTCAGCTAGAAGGATATCTGAATTACAGGCCCTTATGGCAGTGGAGCCTTTCATCATCTTTCATGCAGACAGGGTGTCACTCAGGACCAATCCATCCTTCATGCCCAGGGTGGTATCCAGTGTGGCTATCAGTCCATTCATTTGCCAACTTTCTTTCCCAATCCACAGAACAGGGGGGAGCGGATTCTGCATTCATTGGATGTACACAGTCAACTTAGATTCTACTTGGACAGGACTAAATTTCGAAGAAAATCTGAACAATCGCTGGTAGCATTTGCTGCAGGTGCAGAGGGGAAGGCTATTTCAAAACAATCCATTTCTAGATGGATAAGCCATTGCATTCATTTCTGCTATAAGCACCATGGAAAACCTATCCCCAGGGGGATCAAATCTCATTCCACCAGGGCTGCATCTACTTCTACAGCTTTTTTCAGAGGTGTGCCTACCAGGGATATTCTAGAAGCTGCTACCTGGAGTTCCGTACATACTTTCACCAAGCATTATCATTTGCCAATTTTCTCTAAATTCAGAGCTGGCTTTGCCAGTGCAGTCTTGCAGGGCCTTATAGCTGGCCCTAATGCTCTCTAAACTCCTCCTCAACCATAGCTTTGAGAATCTACCCAAATGTAATGACTGCAACAGTGAAACACGAAGAACATAGTACAGGTGTGTACACTTACCATAAATGTAGATGTTGGAGTGTATTCACTGCTGCAGTCCTGGTTACCCTCCCTCCTGCCCCCCTAACTTCTTTTGGCTATACATCTACTTTCCTTACTATGCTTAAAAGCCTTTTTGATGTGTTTGCTTTTTTGTTGGAGGTATACCTTTGTGTTTTTATGTTTAATATCTTCCCATTAGGAGGGCACCTGACATCTAGGGCAAGAAAAACTGATGTAATGGCGTTGGCTGCATGATGTTCATCGTGCATACAGCTGCAGTCATAACAGATGGGTTCTCCTGCCATCAGGCGGGTCCTCGGTCGGCCGAATTCCAAAGTCTAGGTCCGGCGTCGGTTGTCGGCGCTTCTTCCCTGACGTCAGTGCGACAGGGGTATAAAAGAACCAGCCGACGCCATTTTCTTTAGTCTTTCTTGCCGCGCGGTGCCTGAAGCAGTTCGCAAGTGCCGGTCAGCCAGCTCCTGAAATTACGAAAATGTTGCAACCGAAGTCTTCTTGAAAGCCAAGTACCCCGTTGGGGAAACTTTTCTTGCCTCAGACCGATGTCAGACAAAGTTAATAATTGTATTTCATGTGGGAAGCAAATACCGCATAAGGATTTTCATTCCCTCTGTATTCCTTGTTTAGGCCCAGACCACGACATCTCGGTCTGTTGTTTTTGTGCTACATTCAACAAGCGTCGGGCGGAGTTCGCCCAGCATTATTTTGGCAAAAAATTTAACTATATTATGTCGTCGGAAACTCCGACTCCAGTTTTGTCTAAAAAGCGCAAAGATAAGGACCAACACACGAGGTCCGCGGCCTCTATCGACACCATGCCAAAGCCAACTACAGGTGGTCCGGTTCTCAGCGAGGCGCCTACGCAGCCCCTGACTACCGACGACACTTCATTGGCGGTGTCTTCTGTGCCCGAGGTCGCAGGCTCCTCGGCCCACACCCCGTCTACAGATACCGAAGCCACTCTTGGTGGTGAATATAAAATGTAGACAGGTCTGCCTCCTCTCAAGGTGTCTTCAGACCTTCCTCTTCTTTTTCCATCAAGGCTTTCACTAAGTCTAAAGCTGCCATGCATTCTAAGAGACAAGCTACACAGGGCCCATCTCCAGGCCCCATACCTAAAAAACAGATGATTAATGGCTGAGGATTTAATTACTCTTATCAGGGGTTCTCATCCTCCCCCGGACAAAAGGCCCAGAGTGGAGGAAGAATCCCCCTCCTCTGATCAGGCCTCCATTATATCAGAGCACTCTGATGAACAGGAACATTCTTACTCTCCTTTTGAAGATTCTGATGCAGAGGATTCCATTCCCTCTGTATCCCCCCCAGAGGATTACTCATTTGGGGAAACCTTGCATACCTTAAGGGAACACTTCCACTGGGAAGGCCAAGAGTACTCGGATTCCAAGAAAAGGCTTAGGGATTTTCTTTTGCTACCTCAGCACAGGCCTCTGGCTATACCTCCTGTCTTGGACATACTCTATGATGTGTACTCGGAGGCCTGCCTTAACCCGGATTCTTTACCTCCAGCCCCAGTCAAGCCTGACAGGTACTACTGGGTTCCTGACTCGCACCAATTTCTATACAAAAGCCATGCGGCTGACCCAGAAACTGTCTCTCTCCGAGAGAGATTCCAGATCCTTAGAAAGGTGGGGAAAAAAGGTATATACCTCTCGGCCACCTTAACCATGAGGGCATTAAACTGCCAGTTCCATATGCTAAATTACCAACAGTTTCTGTTATCACAATTGAGAAGTAAAATGTCACAACCTGAACAACCGGACTTGAAGGAGTTGCAGGATTTGATGCATAGTGCAGAACAAGTGGGTAAACATACCTTGCAATGTGGTTTTGATGCTCTAGAGGCCTCATGTAGAGCAGCTGTTACAGGATCAGTCATACGTAGACATGCCTGGCTCAAGGAACAAACCTTACCAGATCATGTCAAAGCTAAATTACTAGATGCCCCTCTACAAAAGGATGTATTATTTGGTGCTAATGCTGAGAAGGTATTAAAGAAAATGGAGGAAAAGGCTAAATCAATGCAAACAGTGAAAGATTTTCTACAGGTACAACCCCCACGTTTCAGTAGAAATTGGCCTTCCAAAAATTGGTCCTTTCCAGCCACGGACAGACCCCAAAGAGGTAGATTCAGGCTCGAGGGGCAGAGGGCAATCCCAAGGATCGTTTAGAGGCAGACAATGGCAAGCTCCTACACAAAGAGGTGGTGAGGATAGTTCACAGCCATTCAGAAAGCAAGCCCAATGACTTTCCCCTTTGCATGCCATGCAAGGCTTAAATGGCAGCACCCTTAGGCGGAAAACTGGCATTATTTTCAAAAAATTGGCATATTGTCACAAGAGACAAATGGATCCTAGACATTATAAACAGAGGCTACAGATTCCATTTTCACACCCTTCCAAAAATGAGAGGCATGCCAAACCTGCCACACAATCAAAGGGCAGAGGCACAAAGACAAATTTCAGATCTCATGGACATGAAAGCTATTCAAGAGGTACCTACTCACGAACAAGGTCAAGGTTTTTATTCCAGACTATTCCTGGTACCAAGGAAGGGAAAAGATTGGAGACCTATTTTGGACCTATCCATCCTAAACACATTTTTACTGCACTAAAATTCAAGATGCTCACTTTACAGCAGCTTCTTCCCATGCTGGGCAAGGAGTCTTGGCTGGTAACATTGGACCTCAAGGAGGCATACCTGCATGTCCCAATCAGACAAAATTGCAGAAGATACCTCAGATTTCTTGCAGGTTCAACCCATTATCAATTCTCTGCATTGCCCTTTGGCTTATCCACTGTGCCCAGAGTATTCACGAAATGCCTGGCATCAGTATTTGCCTACTGCAGACTTCAAGGGATACAAATATACCCCTATTTGGACGACTGCCTGATCCAAGCGGACAGCAAGCACATACTTCTGAAACATCTGGCTTATGTAATAATGTTGTTGAATTCTCTGGGATACACAGTCAACAAAAAGAAATCATGGCTAATACCCTCTCGGAAAATAATTTTCCTGGGTGCCAGCTTGGACACAAACACCCAGATGGCCTACCTCACGCCAGAGAAACGGGCAACTAACTCAATACTTCAGAACACTAGCAAATTTCACCAGGCTGACTGCAAGGAAAATCCTGCAGGCTCTGGGATTCATGGCATCTTGCATCCTACTAATCCCATGTGCAAAGCTGCATATGAGGAAACTTCAATGGTACCTGAAAAACCTATGGTCTCAACACAGCCACAGTTTGGAAACAATAATACCACTAATTCCATGTCTTCAAAAGGAATTTCTGTGGTGGGCTCAAGCATGCCAAACAAACACAGGTCTCCCATTCAGCAAGCCTCAAGCAAATCAAGTAATCACAACAGACTCCTCTGACTACGCCTGGGGGGCGCACATGACAGATCGATGCATTCAGGGCAAATGGTCCCAAAAAGAAAAGCACCTTCAATCAAAAGGAAATGCTAGCAGTAATAAATGCTATTATAGCTTTCAAAGACCTTCTGCATCCAGGTCAACTATTGATAAGGACAGACAACACCACAGTAATGTGGTACACAAATAAACAGGGAGGAACCCATTAATACCCCCTATGCAGGCTGGCCATGTCACTTTGGAACATGGCTCTGGACTTACAAATCAAACTTCAAGCACAGTACTTGCCAGGCATGGAAAACACGCTGGCAGACAACCTAAGCAGAAATATGACAGATCCACACGAATGGAAGTTGCATCCTCAAGTTTTTACAGAGATAATTCAAGCATGGGGAAGGCCAGACATAGATCTCTTTGCCTCCCACAAAATTCACCAATTGACAAAATTCTGCTCAAGGATTTTTTATCCAAAGGCCTGGAGAGTAGACGCTCTCTCTTTCAGTTGGACAACAATGACAGTTTATACCTTCCCACCTCTTCCTCTGCTGCCCAAAGTTCTATTAAAAACCAGAGCAGACAGACCAAAGATGATTCTCATTGCTCCAGACTGGCCAAGACAACACTGGTACCCACTCCTGAGGAGCCTGACGCATTCCCCTCCATGGACCCTGCCTCTAATGCCTCTTCTTCTTCTGACTCAGCACAGCTTCAAAACTCTTCACAGTCAGCTGAAAACACTCAATCTGGCCGCATGGAAGATTCCCCAACATCACAACAGACCCTACTCTCAAGGAGGTGCAAGATGTCATTTTGGAGGCCAGAAGGCCGTTTACTAGAAAAGCTTACTCCGCAAAATGGAAACTGTTTTGTGCCTGGAATGAGGAAAAAGGGCCAGAATCCTGGAAAACAGAATTTACCTCAAATATTACAGTATCTAGCTGATCTGCTGAGCAGTGGACTTTCATTCTCCTCCATCAAAATCCATGCCTCAGCCATTTCTGCAGAATACAACACTGATCCACCTTTATTCTCTCACCCCCTCTTAAGACAGTTCCTCAGGGGCTAAGAATATAAAACCCCCAAGGAGACAACCAATACCTGCTTGGGATCTCAATTTCATTCTAGAAAAGCTGACCTTGCCTCCTTTTGAGCCAGCTGCCTCAACAGATTTGCAATATTTGTCCGGGAAAACAGCTTTCCTTCTGGCTATTACCTCAGCTCGTAGGGTATCGGAACTACAAGCCCTCATGGCTGTGCAGCCTTTTATCATCTTCCATCAGGACAGAGTTTCCTTACGAACCAACCCGTCCTTTATGCCAAAAGTGGTATCCAGGGTAGCGTTGAATCAGGCTATACACTTACCTACCTTTTATCCTAATCCTCAAAACAAAGGGGAGAGATTACTACATTCCTTGGACATCCACAGACAACTGCGTTATTTGGACAGAACAAAGCCTTTCAGAAAATCAGAACAGCTCTTTGTGTCCTATGCTATAGGAGTTCAAGGGAAGCCAATTTCCAAACAGACAATCTCAAAATGGATAGCCCACTGCATACACTTTTGTTATTCTTTTCATGGCAAAACTGTGCCTACAGGCATCAGATCTCACTCCACAAGGGCCACAGCTATCTCTGGAAGCAGCCACTTTGTGCATACCTTCTCCAAGCACTACCACCTTCCATTATACTCCAAATCTAGAGCAGGCTTTGCCACTGCAGTCTTGCAGGGCATCCTGGCTCCTCCTAGTTCCACCTAGTGCCTACCACCCCTTTCTTAGCTTTGGGATTCTACCCATCTGTTATGACTGCAGCTGTATGCACGATGAACATAGTACAGTTTTGTACCTACCATAAATGTAGATGTTCGAGTGCTAATACAGCTGCAGTCCAGGTTTCCCTCCCTCCTTCCCCTCTTGGGACAGGCCTATTGGCTAACACCTCCTCATACAACCTGATTGGGGTATTCATTTATGGTGTATTTGCTTGCACTACTGTATTTTGATTATATGGCATTGCTTTATTACACAAATTTATGTTTTGCCTTCCTTCTGGGGGCACCTGACATCTGGGGCAAGAAAAACTGAAGAAAATGGTGTCGGCTGGTTGTTTAATACCCCTGTCGCACTGACGTCAGGGAAGAAGCGACGACAACCGACGCCAGACCTAGACTTTGGAATTCGGCCGACCGAGGACCTGCCTGACGGCAGGAGAACCCATCTGTTATGACTGCAGCTGTATTAGCACTCTAACATCTACATTTATGGTAGGTACAAAACTGTACTTTTTATACCCCTAACATCATGGAAGAAGGGACAGCAACTGACGCAGGACCCAAGACTTTGTTAATCAGGCCGACTGAGGGCAACCTGTGAGCAGATTATCCAAATGTAATGACTGCAGCAGTGAATACACTCGAAACCTCTACATTTGTGGTACGTGTACACAGTTGTACTTTTATCTTGTCCTGTATCTTTTATACTTCTACTTCAGTAGTCCTGTCGGATGCCATTGTTGGCATATTTTCCTTACTTTTTTAGGTAGTTTTTTATAGGTAGTTATCACATATCATAGCTGGTATTACTTAATTTTTTTTATTTGGGCTTACTCTGTTTTTAGTAGTTTTCTTTATGCAACTAAACAAAAAATTTGCATTGGCTTTTACAGGGTTGTCTGGTGGATCTGATTTTTTTTTCCCTATAGTCTGCTATGTCTGAGAAACTGACAGTATTGAAGAAGTGCACTTCATGTGGGCATAAGATCCCCAATTTGCATGCCCACAAGAAGTGCTTTTTATTGTTTAGGACCTGACCACCTCAATACAGCCTGATGTTCTTCGGGTTTCACTGTTGCAGCCATCACACTTTTTTTTTCTGCATTGGTTGCTGTCGCTTCAGGAATGACATTGGGTCGTCAGGGGTATAAAAACAGGCAGCCGACGCCAGTACATCGGTCTTTCTTGCCAAGGAGCCCAAAGCAGAAGCAGTTTGCACGAGTGCTGGTCAGCTGCTACCCAAGTTTTAATTTCCGAATTGAATCATCCTGAAGTCTTCTAAACCTTTGTACCCCGTTGGGGAACCTTTTTTCTTGCTCTAACCGAAGTTAACAATTGCCTCGCCTGTGGAAAGCGAATACCACACCGAAATTTCCATTCTTACTGCGTCACCTGTTTAGCCCCATACCACGACATACCTCACTGTTGGTTTTGTGTCTTGTTCTTGTTCTACGCCCGAACTTTTCGGCGTCGGGCCCTTATTGTAGCTAAATACTTTCATTCTCCGTATTCAGAAATGGCTTCGTTAAGCCATCCGACTACCGATTTTCCAAAAAAAAACATAAGGGTAAAGACAGACACAGACTGGACAGGTACAAAATTGTCGATGATGCTTCCGTTAAGCTAGTCGCCAGTTCTTCGGTACTCAGGTGCTTTCGCTGCCCCTGATGCCCGCTTCACTGGATTTGCTGGCCTCTACCGAGACCCGTTCAGAGTCCAGTATGCCGCGAGACTCTTCGACTACGGAACCTGTGGATGTCTCTACCTTGGATGGATCCAGAGCCGCTGAGCAGGCACTGGCTTCTGAGGAAATTCTTCGCACTACCGATATTCGACGCAAACTGACTTTTTTCATCTTCAGTTCTGTCTAAAACTACCGAGTTTCTAAGGCCAAGAGTATGAGCTATGCCTAAAAAACGACGACCCAAACTCAGGTTCCTACTTTCTTGCCAGAACATTAAATGCTTAATATGGTAGAAAACCTTTTTTATACTGATTAGGGAAAGCCAGCCTTCTCCTGCTAAGAAAGAGACCTGTCCCCAACAGCTTTAACAGACCAAGAGTCCGAGACTGAGGTATCTGATTATGAAGACATTCCTTTATCTGCTTATGAGGATTCAGATGCAGAGGAATCCATTCCCTCTGCTTTTCCTGAGGATTTTTCTTTTGGTGAAACCTTACATACTTGCTATCCTCAGTCCAAAAAGAGACTCAGAGAATTTCTAGATTTGCCACAACATAGGCCTTTAGCAGTACCCGCAGTCCTGGATGTTGTGGACGTCGTCTTTATGGAATCCAGTCTGACACCCCTACTCCCCTGCTCCTAGGAAACTAGACAAGTACTACACAGTTCCTGACTCACAAATTCCTTTTCAAAAATCCTACTGCTGACCAAGAAGTCATCTCCCAGGGGCCTAAAGGTATCAAAGCAACTACAGCTAAGAATCCCACCCCTTCGGGCAGGGATTCCAGAGCTTTAGACAGATGGGTTAAGAAAGTGTACACCTCTGCAACTCTCGCCATTAGGGCTTTGAGCTGCCAGTTTTACATGCTAAAGTACCAACAACATATCATAGAACTTATTAAGCAAAAATTAGCTACCTTTACAGACTATGCAGAAAATAAAGAATTACAAGAGCTTATGAATTTTGCAAGCCAAGTCAGCAAGCATACTTTGCAATGTGACTTTGACGCCCTAGAAGCATCTTGCAGGGCAGCAGTCACTGATTCTGTACTTAGAAATCATGCTTGGCTTAAGGAACTGACCTTGCCAGACCATGTCAGATCAAAATTACTAGATGTTCCTTTGAACAAGTTCAATCTGGCAAAAGCAGAAGAGGTTCTTAAAAAGATGGAAGAAAAAGCTAAATCTATGCAGAAAGCCAAAGATTTCTTGCAAGTACAGCCTCCTAGATTCAGTAGGCATTGCCCCTCGAAACATTGGTCCTTTCCAGCCCCCTCAGGGCCATCTCAAACTAGACCCAGGGTGAATAGATCCCCCAGACTAGAGTCTCAGGGTATGCAGAGATCTAAGGAATGGAGTGCCTCCACTTCAAAAACAGGGAGTGCTAAGCCACCCGCTTACGGAAAGAATTCACAATGACTTCTCAACTCCATTTCTCACCTCTGCCCAACTGCTCATGCTCCTAGGAGGAAAACTTGCCCATCATGCAAAAAACTGGACTTCCATCACCAAAGACCGATGGGTCCTCAACATTGTATCCCAGGGGTACACATTTTACTTCCACTCACTGCCAACCCCAAAAGGGTTCCTAGACCTTCCTCCAAACCTGTGGGCAGAGGTCAAGGGTTCTATTCCAGACTTTTCCTGGTACTCAGAAAAGAGGGCACTTGGCACCCAATCCTAGATCTTTCCATTCTAAACACCTTCCTAGTGGTACCAAAATTAAAATGCTCACTCTTCAGCAGCTTTTTCTTGTGCTGGCCAAAGATGCCTGGTTAGCCACCCTAGACCTAAAAGAAGCCTATCTGCACATCCCTATCAGTGACTCATGCAGGAAATTCCTACCCTTCAGAACATGATCTATGCATTATCAGTTCTCTGCACTTCCCTTTGGCTTATCCACTGCTCCCAGAGTGTTCACAAAATGCTTGGCTCCAGCCATTGCCTACTGCAGACAGAAAAAAAATCAAATTTTCCCATACTTCGACGACTGCCTGAGTTAGGCAGACAGTCAGGAAATGCTGTTGAAGCACCTGACATTTGTAAAAAATCTTCTAACCTCCCTGTGTACACTATCAACGAAAAGAAATCAAAACTAGCCCCCAGTCAAAAAATTGTATTCCTGGGAGCAGGCTTGGACACAGCATCCCAGATGGCATTCCTTACTCCAGAAAAACAACCCTATCTAACAGACTACTTCACTGAAATGGCCACCAGAACCCATCTATCCACAAGGAAAATCCTGCAGGCCCTAGGGTTCATGGCCTCTTTCATCCTAATTCCATATGCCAGACTGCATATGAGGAAACTTCAGTGGTACTTAGTCTTTGGTGCCAACATTCTCAGGACCTGGAAACTGTCATTCCTATCATACCTTGTCTAAGGACAGAGTTTTTGTGGTGGGTAGCAGCATGCGACCATAACAAGGGACTTCCCTTTACTCAACCCCACTCTGCCCAGACCCTGACCACAGACTCATCAGACTATGCCTGGGAGGCACATGTGGACGACAAGTGCATTCAGGGCCACTGCACCCCAAGTCAAGTTCATCTGCACATCAACCAAAAAGAGATGCTAGCTGTTCAGCACGCTCTAACAGCTTTCAGATCCCTACTCTCTCCAGGACCCCTGCTAGTAAAAACAGACAACACCACAGTTATGTGGTACATCAGCAAGCAGGGGAGAACCCACTCTGCAGACTAGCCATGGCCCTGTGGAACACAGCCTTGGACATGCAGGTCCAGCTGCAAGCTCAATTCCTGCCAGACAAACAAAACTCACTGGCAGACGACTTAAGCAGAAATCTCCTAGACCCACATGAGTGGCAGTTGGAGCCCAGCACCTTCAGCCTTCTGATTCAGAAATGTGGGACTCTAGAGGTGGATCACTTTGCCTCCCCTTGCAGTCACCAGCTCAGCAAATTCTGCACCAGGACACCTCACAGCAGGGCCTGGAAAGTGGATGCCCTATCCTTCCATTGGGTAAACCTTTCAATCTGTACATTTCCCCCCCTGCCCCTTCTCTCAAGAATATTGCTCAAGATAAGACAGGACAGACCAAGGGCAATCCTGATTGCCCCGGACTGGCCACACCGACACTGGTACCCACTACTGCGCAGCCTGTCACAGGTGCCACCCTGGCACCTACCCCAGAGCCCGACCCTCCTCACTCAGCAGGGTGGACAGATCTTGCATCCGGATGCAACTGCAAACCCTGAATCTTGCAGCATGGCTTATTCCTTGAATTCTCCTCAGTGACCAGCCTAAGCAAGCAGGTGCTGGACGTCATTCTTGAAGCCAGAAGACCCAGTACAAGGAAATCCTGTGCTGATAAGTGGAAAAGGTATTGCTCCTGGATTCAGTCTAAAGGAGAGGACACAACTCTGCCCTCCCTACCTATAATCCTGGATTTCTTTGCAGATCTACTCCACAGAGGTCTGCCCTTCTCCACTAAGATCCATTACTCTGCCATCTCGGCTCATACAACACTGAGCCACCCCTCTTCTCTCACCTTCTCATCAAACGGATGTTGTTCTTGTTTCACTGTTGCAGTCATCACATTTGGGTTATCTGCCTGCAGGTAGTCCTCAGTCGCCCTTATTACCAGAGTCTTGGGATTTCTGCGTCGGATGCTGTCGCTTCTTCCATGACATCAGGTCGTCAGGGGTATAAATCATGCAGCCAACGCAATTACATCAGTCTTTCTTTCCATGCGGTGCCCGAAGCAGAAGCAGTTTGCAAGTGCCAGTCGGCCGCCTGCCTCCTAAAATTTTCATTTTTTGAGTTTCAGACCTGAAGTCTTCAAAATTGGAAGTACCCATTGAGGATCCTCTCTTCTTGCTCTAACCAATGTAAGGAAAAATTAATAATTGGCTTGCCTTTGGAAAGCAAATACCTCAGAAATTCTTACTAAGTCACCTGTTTAGGCCCAGACCACGACGTTCCTAGCTGTCTGTTTTTTGCCTTGTTCAACGCCCAAGCTATTTGTCATCGGAGTATATTTGCCGCTAAATTCTTTCGCTCTCGATCTCCATATTCCGAAATGGCTTCGATAAGCCATCTGATGACTGATCTGAAAAAACATAAGGATAAAGACAAAACTGCCAACGATGTTACCGTTAAGCTAGTCGCCAGTCCGCCGGTACTCAGTGAGGTGCTTTTGCAGCCCCTGATACCCACTTCTACAGATTTGCAGGCCTCTACTGAGATCCATTCGGAGTCTGGTATGCCGCAAGATGCTTCAACTATGGAACCTGTGGATGTCTCTACATTGGATGGGTCTGGAGCCACTGTGCAGGCACCGGCTTCTGAGGGTGTGTAGTCAGACCTTCCAATTTTCATATTAAACCGACAACTTCGTTTCAAAACAAAAATACCGAATTTCGCAGGCCTAGAGTTCGCACTGTGCCTAGGAAACCGATGACCAAAGTGCATTCTCAGGCCCCACATGCCACAAAAACAAATGCTTAGATGGCTGAAGACTTTATTCCTTTAATTAGGGGATGTCTGCTTTTTCCCTCAAAAAGACCAAGAACTGATTTTCCTTCTGATTCTTCAGATCAAGAGTCTGATAACTCTGACCCTTCTGATTACCAGGACATACCCTTATCTACATACGAGGATTCTGATGCAGAGTATTCCATTCTTTCTGCTTCCCCACCAGAAGATTTTTCTTTTGGTGAAACCCTGCAATACCCTTAGCATTTCCATCAGGAGAGCCAGGACTACTCTGTCCAAAAAGAGAGAGAGGGAATTTTTAAACTTGCCTCAGCACTGGCCTCTAGCTATCCCTCCTGACCATAGAAATTGTAGATGATGTATTCTTGGAATCCAGCCTTACCCCTGATACTTTGCCACTAGCTCCTATAAAATCTACCTACTACAGAGTACCTGACTCTCACAAATTTCCATTTAAGAATCCTACTGTGGATCCAGAGACCATTTCCCAGGGTCCTAAATGTATTAAGGCTACTGCAACCAAAAATCCTACCCTTTCGGACAGAGATTCTAGGGCTTTAGACAGATGGGGAAAGAAGGTATACATCTCTGCTTTTCTTGCCATCAGGGCTATAAATTGCCAGTTTCATATGTTAAAGTATCATCAACATATTATGGAACTAATTAAACAGAAAAAGATGTTGATTCCTGATTGTGCAGAACATAAAGATTTACAATGCATTCTAACTAAGTTGGTAAACATACTTTGCAATGTGGTTTTGTTGCTTTAGAAGCATCTTTCAGGGCTGAAGTCACTGGGTTTTCTTAGAAGGCATGCTTGGCTTAAGGAACAGACCTTGCCAGACCATGTCAAAGCAAAATTACTAGATGCTCCATTAAATCAAGAGAGCCTATTTGGCAGTAAAGCAGAAGTCCTCAAAAGGATGGAGGAAAAAGCTAAATCTATGCAAACTGTTAAAGATTTCTTACAAGTACAGCCAACTAGATTCAGTAGGCATTAGCCTTCTAAAAACTGGTCTTTTCTAGTCCCTTCCAGACCTTCTCAGTCCAAACCCAGGGGCAGCAGACCACCAAGACTACAGACTCAGGGTATGCACAGATCTAAGCAATGGGGTGCTCCCACGTCCAAAACATGGAGTAGTAAGCCACCATCCTATGGTTAAATCTCATAATGACTTATCCTTAACTCTTCCAAGCCTTGCCCAAGTACTTGCACCTTTAGGAGGGAAACTTGCCCTGCATGCCAAAAACTGGGAGTACATTACCCAGGACAGATGGTTCTTAAACATTGTTTCCCAGGGATACAGATTCCACTTCCACTCACTCCCAACCCCAAGCGGATGGCCAGACCTCACCCCCAAACCAGTGGGTACTTTGTCTTCTCAGTATCAAGGCTATTCAACCTGTCATAGCAGAACAAAGGGGACAAGGCCTTATTCCAGACTGTTTCTGGTACCCAGAAAAGAAAACTCTTGGCGTCCTATCCTGGATCTGTCTATTCTCAGCACCTTTCTGGTGGTTCAAAAATTCAAAATGCTTACTCCCAACAGCTGCTTCCTGTACTAACCAAGGACTCTTGGCTAGCAACCCTAGACTTAAAAGAAGCTTATCTGCACATCCCAATAAGGGAATCTTGCAGGAAATACCTATGTTTCAGAGCAGGCTCTATGCACTATCAGTTCTTGGCACTTCCCTTTGGCTTATCTACTGCGCCCAGGGTATTCACAAAATGACTAGCTCCAGCCATTGCATATTGCAGGCAGAGAAAGATTCAAATTTACCCATACTTGGATGATTGCCTGATTCAGGTGGACAGTCAGGAATTGCTACTACAGCACCTGACATTTGTAAAGAGACTTCTAACTTCACTGGGGTACACCATCAACGAAAAAAAAATCACATCTGGTACCCAGCCAACAAATTGTATTCCCGGGAGCAAGCTTGAACACAACTTCCCAGATGACATTCTTCACTCCAGAAAAACAAATCTATTTGACAAACTACTGGCCACCAAAACCCAGCTGTCTGCAAGAAAAATACTGCAAGCCCTAGGGTTCATGGCCTCTTGCATTCTTCTAATTCCATATGCAAGGCTGCATATGAGGAACCTTCAAGGGTACTTAAAAACTCTCTGATGTCAACATTCTCAGGACCTGGAAACAATGATTTCTGTCATTCCTTGCCTAAGGACAGAGTTTCTTTGGTGGGCAGAGGCCTTCTACCACAACCTTTCACTCAACCCCCTGCCGCCCAAACCCTAACAATAGACGCATAAGACTTTACATGGGGGGCTCACATTGCAGGACAATGCATTCAAGGCAAATGGAGTCCAAAGCAAACGCACCTGCATATCAATCAAAAAGAAATGTTAGCTGTGTAAAATGCTTCAAAGAATGACATCCAGCAACTGCTTGCTTAGGGGGTTTGCTGGTGATGAGTTCAGGGGATAAGGCCTTATTCTTCCAGGACAACTATTGATAGACAGATAACACCTCAGTTATGTGTTACATAAGCAGGGGGAACACATTCCTACCCACTCTGCAGATTAGCCATGGCTTTGTGGAACACAGCCTTGAGCAACCAAGTGCACCTGCAAGCTCAATTCTTGCCAGGCAAACTAAATTCACTGGCATACTTGAGCAGAAATCTCATGGACCCACACTAGTGGAAACTGGAGCCCAAAATATTCAAGCTTTTGAAGAACAGGTAGGGGGACACCAGAAGTGGACCTATTTGCTTCCCCTCAGAACTGTCAATTGAGCAAATATTGCACCAGAACTCCCTACAGCCAAGCTTGGAAAGTGGATGTCCTGTCCTTTACCTAGGAAAGCCTCTCAATCTGCGCCTTTCCCCCCTGCCCCTCCTCTCAAAGGTTCTACTAAAGATCAAACAGGACAAGCCAAGAACAGTCCTGATTGAACCAGACTGGCCACGCCAGCACTGGTACACTCTTTTGTGCAGTCTGACAGTAGTGCCACCATGGCACCTGCCTCAGACCCCCTTCCCTGTTTTCCCAGCAGGAGGGCCAGATTTTGCACCCTCAGCTACTGAACCTAGCAGCCTGGCTTATCCCCTGAACTCATCACCAGCAACCCCCCTAAGTAAGCAGGTGCTGGATGTCATTCTTGAGGCAAGAAGGCCTAGTAGTAGTAGAAAATCCTCTTTGGAAAAGTGGAAAAGATACTATTCCTGGAGCCAGTCTCGGGGAATGGACACAACTGTACCCAGCTTACCTAGTATATTAGATTACTCAACAGAAATGCTCTACAAAGGCCTAGCCTTCTCTTCAATTAAGATTCATGCCTCTGCCATCTCGGCTTATTATAATACTGAGCCACCCCTCTTCTCTCATCCTCTGGTCAAACAGTACCTGAGAGGTGCCAAATATTTAAGACCCCCCCCCAGGACAGCTCCCACTCCAGCCTGGGACCTTAACTTTGTATTGGAAAAACTCACGCTTCCGCCCTTTGAACTTGCTGCTACAGCAGAGTTAAAATTCCTCTCCTGGAAAACTGCTTTACTTCTAGCCATTGCTTCAGCAAGAAGAGTGTCTGAGTTGCAGGCCCTTATGGCCTTGGAACCCTTCATTATCTTCCATGCGGACAGTTTCCCTCAGGACTAACCCATCATTTATGCCCAAGGTGGTATCTAGTGTGGCTTTAAACCAATCCATTCATTTGCCAACTTTTTTCCCTAATCCTCAGAATAAAGGGGAAAGGATTCTGCACTCCCTGGACGTGCACAGGCAGTTTAGGTTCTATCTGGACAAGACTAAGCCTTTCAGAAAGTCTGACCAGCTGCTAGTCAGCTTTGCTGCAGGGGCAGAGGGCAAGGCCATTTTAAGGCAAACCATTTCTAAATGGATAGCACACTGCATCCATTTCTGCTACAAACACCATGGGAAACCTATCCCACAGGGGATGATAACACATTCCACTAGGGCCACATCAACCTCTACAGCATTTCTCAGGGGAGTCCCTACATCTTGGAAGCTGCAGCCTGGAGCTCTGTACACATTTTCACCAAGCATTACCACTTGCCTATCTTTTTTCTAAATCCAGAGCTGGATTTGCCACAACAGTCTTACAGGGCCTGATTACCAGCCATAATGTGTAACTGCTTCCACCCATCCTCAGCATTGGGAATCAACCCAAATATGATGACTGCAACAGTGAAACACGAAGAACATAGTACAGTTGTGTACACTTACCATAAATGTAGATGTTCGAGTGTGTTCACTGTTGCAGTCCTGGTTACCCTCCCTTCAGTCCCCTGGCTTCTCTTTACCTCTACCTATCCTTTTTGTTTAGCATATCGTATATCATTGGTATTTGTTTTTTGCTGGCGGTGTTCCCTACCATGTAATTGCTTCCTATTTTGGGGGCTCCTGACATCTGGGGCAAGAAAAACTGATGTAATTGCATCTGCTGCATGTTTTATACCCCTGACGACCTGACTTCAAGGAAGAAGCAACAGCATCCAACGCAGAAATCCCAAGAGACTGTTATCCAGGCCGACTGAGGGCTACCTGCAGGCATATAACCCAAATGTGATGAGTACAACAGTGAATACACTCAAACATCTACATTTATGGTAAATGTACACAATTGTACTTTCCTGAGAGGGGCAAATAACTTAAGGCCACCTAGGGGAGCACCCACCCCTGCTTGGGACCTTAACTTTCTACTTGGAAAGCTCACGCTACCCTCTTTTGAGCCTGCAGCATCAGCAGAGTTAAAATACCTCTCTTGGAAAACAGCATTGCTTCTGGCCATCACTTCAGCTAGAAGAGTGTCTGGGCTACAAGCACTTATGGCTGTAGAACCCTTCATTATTTTTCATGCTGACAGGGCCTCCCTCAGGACTAATCCTTCCTTTATGCCTAAAGTGGTGTCCTGTGTGTCTCTCAACCAATCTATCCATTTGCCAACCTTCTTCACTAATTCTCAAAATAAAAGGGAAAGGATCCTGCTCTCCTTGGACTTGCACAGACAGATCAGATTCTTCCTGGATAGGACTAAGCCCTTCAGGAAATCTGACCAGTAATTACTCAGTTTTGCACCAGGGGCAGAGGGCAAGGCCATTTCAAAACAGACCGTTTCCAAATGGATAGCACACTGTATCCATTTCTGCTACAAACAGCATGGGAAAACAATCCCTCAGGAGGCCAGAACACATTCTACTAGGGCATCTTCTACCTCTACAGCATTCCTCAGGGGAGTCCCTACCAGGGACATTCTGGCGACTGCTGCCTAGAGTTCTGTACACACATTCTTCAAGCATTAGTACCTGCCAATATTTTCCAAATTTAGGGGCGGGGTGGTTGTACAACTGCAGTCCTGCAGGGCATACTAGCCAGCCCAAACTCTTCTTAACTGCCTCCACCCTTTCTTCAGCTTTGGGAATCAACCCAAGTGTGATGACTGCAACAGTGAAACATGAAGAACATAGTACAGTTGTGTACACTTACCATAAATGTAGATGTTCAAGTATTCACTGTTGCAGTCCTGATTTCCCTTCCTCCAGCCCCTTTCCCTCTCTCTCTCCTCTCTGTGTATATTATTCACCCCTTTAAGGGGTATTGGTATTTAGTTTTTACTTGTTGTGGTTTTCCTACCCTAGCTTAGCTCCTTTTTGTGGGGCTCCTGACATTTGGGGCAAGAAAAACTGTTGTCTGTTTTTATACCCCTGACAACCTAACGTCAGTCCTGGAGCAACAGCAACCGACGCAGAAATACTAAGTCTCTGGTATTCAGGCCGACTGAGGGCTACCTGCAGGCAGATAACCCAAGTGTGATGACTGCAACAGTGAATACACTCGAACATCTACATTTGTGGTAAGTGTGCACAACTGTACTTTAGGTATGGCGTACCTTCAACCTCAGAGCATTGGCCGACAGGCACAATAATTAATACTTAAAGGTCTTTTGCCTGCTTCTTCTGGGGCTCAAACCCCCCACCAAACCATCAAAATCTGTTTCTTCGGAAACCAAAATGAAGTCTCCACCGAAGTCTCCCCAAGCTTCATTGGAGAAGGTCTGGAAAATCTCCGATTCAGCCGTTTCAGATCCTAAACCGGGGACCCTTCCTTTGGATTCTGAACGCCTTCCAGATCCAGTTTTGGCTCTGATAGTGATGTGTATACGTCCTTCTACTGCTTCATTTTATCCCTGGACCTCCTGGCTCTGCCTGCAGGAGCTGTACCCTGGAGTATTCCATTAAGCTAGTCTGTCCTCCTATACCAGGCCAGATTTTCCCGACTCTGAAGAAACACACTAGACTCTCATCCACAGCATCTTCCTGGTCTTCTAAGAGTTTGTCGGAGATGGATGTGGCATTTTTTCAGTGCTCAGATCCAGATGGGGGACCTGCCAGCTTCATCCCCTCCTGGATCTGTAAGTGCACTGCTAAGTGCATTCTTTCTCCTCCTCCAGTCCGACGAGTACTTTTGGAGTCCCAAGATGTGAGATCCCCTAGGAGTTGGCATTGGATCCAAGGAAAGTACCTTTCTGTACTCTTGCCGGTGTCCCTGACCAGTTCGGCTGTGATATCCTCAGATCATAGCAGGTCTCCGATCCAAGAGGTCAGTGCTGAGTCCAAGAAATTGGGTTTGGCTCCAGTTTTGTCAGATTCGTCCCTTGCTCTTAGAATTGTTCATCGTGTTACACTGCTGCAGTCATTACACTTGGGTTATCCTGCCATTAGGCGGTTCCCCAGACGGCCTGAGTTCCAAAGTCTTGGTCCAGCGTCTGTTGCTGTCGCCTCCTCCCTGACGTCAGTGCGACAGGGGTATATAAGATGCAGCCGACGCCATTTTCTTCAGTCTTTGTTGCCGCGTGGTGCCCGAAGCAAAAGCAGTTCGCAAGTGCCGGTCGGCCGTCTCCTGAGATTTTCATTCCGAATCCAGAACAGAAGTCTTCTACAAAGCTAAGTACCCCTTGGGGAAACTTTTTCTTGCCTCAGACCGATGTTAGTAAAAGTTAATAACTGTATTTCTTGTGGGAAGCAAATACCTCATAAGGATTTCCATTCCTATTGTATCCCATGCCTAGGCCCAGACCACGACGTCACTGGTTGTCGGTTTTGTGCTAGGTTTAACAAGCGCACTATTAAACGTCTGTTTGATTTTGCCCGACATTATTTTGGTAGAAAATTTAATTATGCCATGCCGTCGGTACTTCCGACAACCAGAATACACAAAAAGCGCCAAGACAAGGATAGGCATCCGAGGCCCAAAACTGATGATGAAGCCTCTTCTAGGCCAGTTGCCGGTTCTCCGGTTTTCAGCGAGGTGCCTTCGCAGCCCCTGACTACCGCTTCTGACTCTCACGTGGAGATGGCTGGGCCTTCGGATGCACAAGTTATTCAGCCTACCGAGACTAACCTTTCAGAGGGATCCGGAGTAGCTGAGCAACCCATAGCATCAGAGGGTGTCTTCAGACCTACTCAGTTAAGCATTAAACCCTCAGCTAAGTCTAAGCCTCCTTTAAAATCAAAGAAACAAATACAGCATTCTCCAGGGCAGGCCTCCATGCCTAAGAAACAAATGCTCAAAATGGCCGAAGACCTAATCACTCTGATCAGGGGGTCACACCCCCCTCCTGATAAAAGGCCTAGACAGAATGCAGACTATGACTCATCCGACCAGGTGTCCAACTCTTCTGATTTATCCTCAGACCTAGGATACTCTTTACCCCCTTATGAGGATTCTGATGCTGAGGAATCAGTTCCATCAGCCTCACCGCCTGAGGACTATTCCTTTGGGGAAACCCTACATACCATGAGGGGAGCATTTCCACTGGGAAGGCCAGGATTACACAGAATCCAAGAAAAGGCTCAGACACTTCCTTTTATTACCTCAACACAGACCCCTTGCTATTCCGCCAGTGTTAGATATTGTGGATGATGTGTATACTGAATCCAGCTTAAATCCTGATTCCTTACCTCCAGTCCCTGTTAAACCTGACAGATACTAGAGAGTCCCTGACTCACATAAATTTCTGTATAAAAGCCCTGTAGGTGACCCTGAAGCTATTTCTCAGGGACCCAAAGGAGTTAAGGCCTCATCAGCCAAGAAATCCAGTTCCCTCTGACAGAGATTCCAGAGTATTAGACAGATGGGGAAAGAAAGTATATACGTCTGCAACTTTAGCAATGAGAGCCTTAAATTGCCAGTTTCACATGCTAAAATATCAGCAAGTTTTACTGTCTCAGTTAAAGCAAAAACATGCTTCCAGAATCAGATCCTCCTAATTTTAAAGAAATGGATTTATTGCATGCAGCTGAACAAGTGGGAAAGCATACTTTGCAATGTGGTTTTGATTCTCTAGAGGCCTCCTGCAGAGCAGCAGTTACAGGCTCTGTCATTAGAAGACATGCTTGGTTAAAAGAACATACGTTACCAGATCATATTAAAGCAAAATTATTGGATGCACCTTTGCAGCAAGATGTGTTATTTGGAGTTAAGGCAGAAGAGGTATTAAAGAAAATGGAGGATAAGGCAAAATCTATGCAAACGGTGAAGGATTTCTTACAGGTTCAGCCTCCTAGATTTAGCAGAAACTGGCCAACTAAGAATTGGTCCTTTCCAATTACAGACAGACCTCAAAGGGGAAGATACAGACGTCCAAGAGGTAGAGGTCAAACACAAGGTCATTACAGGCCTCGACAGTTGGTTGCATCAGGCCAGAAAGAAGGGGAAGACAGGCCCCAATCATATAAAAAGCAGCTCCAATGACTTCCCACTAAAGCTGCCAAACAAATCCCTCTTGGGAGAAAAACTGGCACTCTTCTACCACAATTGGAAAATTATCACCAAAGACAAATGGGTTCTCAACATTGTATTTCAAGGTTACAGGTTCCACTTTCACATTCTGCCAAGGTTAAAAGGAATGCCAAATCTGCCACCAAATCAATGGGCAGAGGCTCAAAAACAAATTACAGCACTCATGGATATGAGAGCTATTCAACAGGTACCATCACAGGAGCAAGGACAAGGATTTTACTCGAGACTCTTTCTGGTACCCAGAAAGGACAAAGCCTGGAGGCCCATTCTGGATCTTTCTTCTCTAAACACTTACCTGGATGTTCCGAAATTCAAAATGTTGACACTACAGCAGCTTCTTCCTATGCTGGGCAAGAAAGCTTGGCTCGTGACTTTGGACCTCAAGGAGGCATACCTGCATGTCCCTATCAGACAAAACTGCAGAAGATACCTCAGATTCACAGCTGGTTCAATGCACTACTAATTCTCTGCACTGCCCTTTGGCTTATCTACTGCGCCCAGAGTCTTCACAAAGTGCCTGGCACCAGTAATTGCATTTTGCAGACAGAAAGGAATTCAAATTTATCTGTACCTGGACAACTGCCTGATTCAAGCAGAGAGCAAGGTCATTCTTCTAAAGCGTCTGGTGTTTGTAAAAGCGTTAAGTTGCCTGGGGTACACTGTAAACGAAAAGAAATCAAAACTAGTGCCCTCACAAGAGATTATATTCCTGGGTGCCAGCTTGAACACAATGGCCCAGATGGCTTTTCCCACGCCAGACAAGCAAGGACAACTGACTCAATATTTTCAATTGATGGCAACAAAGACCCAACTCCCTGCAAGAAAAATTCTGCAGGCCTTGGGTTACATGGCATGCTGCATACTACTAATTCCATATGCCAGACTGCATATGAGGAAACTACAATGGTACCTAAAGAATGTATGGTCTCAACACTGTCAAAGTTTGGAAACAGTTATACCACTAATCACTTGCCGCCTTCAACAGGAGTTTCAATGGTGGGCTCAAGCTTGTCACCTCAACAAGGGACAGCCTTTTACACAACCCACAGCCAGGCAAACACTGACAACAGATGCATCGGATTACGCCTGCAGAGCACACATGGCCGGCAAATGTATTCAGGGCACGTGGCCCGCAAAACAAAGGCATCTTCACATCAATAAAAAAGAGATGCTAGCTGTACAAAATGCCCTTATAGCTTTCAAGGACCTGCTGCATCCAGGACAACTACTGCTAAAGACAGAACACCACAGTTGTGATACATAAACAAGCAAGGGGGTACTCACTCCTACCTCCTATGCAGACAAGCTATGACCTTGTGGAACACAGCTGTAAACCTTCAAGTTCATCTGCAAGCACAATTCCTGCCAGGAGAGAAAAACACACTGGCAGATGACTTAAGCAGAAACATCATGGATCCACATGAATGGGAATTGAATCCACAAATATTCAGAATGATAACACAGAAATGGTGGTGCCCGGATATAGATCTGTTTGCATCCCCAATAAACTGCCAGCTGCAAAAATTCTGCACAAGGAGTTACCATCCACAAGCATAGAAAGTGGATGCCCTCTCATTCAGCTGGGAGAACCTACAAGTGTACGCTTTCCCACCACTACCTCTCCTGCTAAAGGTACTCATAAAAGCCAGGCAAGAAGTGCCAAAGATGATCCTGATTGCACCAGACTGGCCACGCCATCACTGGTACCCAATCTTAAAGAGCTTAGCACAAGAACCACCCTGGATTTCACCTCAAATCCCACATCTGCAGACTCAGCACAACAATCAAATACTACACAGCCAGCTAAAGACCTTAAACCTAGCTGCATGGAAGATTCCTTAGTTAAGCATGCAATGCCTCTCTCCAAGGCTGTTATGGATGTCATTGTGGAGGCCAGAAGGCCTAGTACCAGGAAAGCCTGTTCGGATAAATGGAAGAGATTCTGTGCCTGGAACCAAGCTCACAGCCTTGACCCTCTTGTCCCAAACATTCCTCAGATATTACAGTACTTAACTGAGATGCTGGACAAAGGCCTCTCCTTCTCATCCATCAAGATCCACGCCTCTGCCATCTCTACTCATTATAACACGGATCCACCAATTTTCTCTAATCCTCTGTTAAAACAGTACCTCAGAGGGGCTAAAAACATAAGACCTCCCCGTAGAGCACCTACTCCAACTTGGGACCTCAACTTTGTTTTGGAAAAACTAACTTTACCTCCTTTTGAGCCAGTTAACACAGCAGAATTAAAATATATCTCTTGGAAAACTGCTCTACTCCTGGTAATAACATCAGCACGAAGAGCTTCAGAATTACAGGCACTAATGGCAGTGGAACCTTTCCTCATTTTCCACCAGGACAGGGTGTCTTTAAGAACTAACCCTACGTTTATGCCAAAGGTGGTATCCAGTGTTGCTCTAAACCAAACTATTCACCTATCAACTTTTTATCCTAAACCACAGAATAAAGGGGAGAGACTACTGCACTCTTTGGACATTCACAGGCGGTTAAGCTTCTACTTGGACAAAACCAAAGCTTTCAGAAAATCTGAGCAATTATTGGTAGCATATGTTGCAGGAGCACAGGGAAAAGCCGTTTCAAAACAGACCATCTCAAAATGGATAGGACATTGTATATGTTTCTGCTACACATACCATGGAAAACCTGTACCTAGCAGCATTAGATCTCACGCCACCAGGGCAACAGCTACTTCAACTGTCTACCTCAGGGGAGTACCTACCAAGGATATTTTAGAAGCAGCAACTTGGAGTTCTGTACATACCTTCACCAAGCATTACCGTCTGCCTCTATACTCTAAATCCAGAGCTGGCTTCGCCACTGCAGTGCTGCAGGGCCTTATAGCCACCCCTAATGCCTTATAGAACCAGCCACCCTACCTCCGCTTTGGGATTCTACCCAAGTGTAATGACTGCAGCAGTGTAACACGATGAACATAGTACAGTTTTGTACCTACCATAAATGTAGATGTTCGAGTGTATACACTGCTGCAGTCCAGGTTACCCTCCCTCCTTCCCCTCTTAATGGCTGGACGTACCTATGTCTTCTACCCTTACTACCTATGGGGGGAGTATTTGCTGGTAGCTGTAAGTTGTTTTTTTGTTTTTCTTATGTATGTTTTATTAGCAATTGGAATTGCCTACCTATTTAGAGGCACCTGACATCTGGGGCAAGAAAAACTGAAGAAAATGGCGTCGGCTGCATCTTATATACCTCTCGCACTGACATCAGGGAGGAGGTGACAGCAACCGACGCCAGACCAAGACTTTGGAACTCAGGCCGACTGGGGAACCGCCTGACGGCAGGATAACCCCAGTGTAATGACTGCAGCAGTGTATACACTCGAACATCTACATTTATGGTAGGTACAAAACTGTACTGTTTAGGCTCTGAGGCAGGGGGGGGTTCCCCTGGTCCTTCAGTCTTCAAGGTGGTGGAAAGGGCTTTCTGTCTTCACAGGAAACCATGTTTGCTTGTCTCCGATCCTACTCATCTCCCACCTTTGATTCCAAGCTCTGAACCCATCAGACATATCCCACAGGAACAGCCAGTTCTGGGAAGCCTCCAGGCAATTCTTCTAGAAAATTTTTCCCCCTTCTGATGCCTGTCCCAAATATCCCACAGAGGTCGGTTCCTTGGAAGATGTGCAAAAGGAGATGCAAAGACTTGCTCATGGAGTATCTTACAGAAGGCACTGATTTTGATGGAGAGGGTTTTCCTGCATCTCCACCTATGTTCTTTGGAGATGTTCTTCAAGGGTGGCTGGTCTTCCCAGTGTCCTCCTCTTGAAGAGTCAGTGTTTCAGAAGGCTTTCAGTTCTGGACCATCTACATCTTGGGTGACCCCTTGGCAGATGAACTGATTGACTTGGTTTCCCGCCAGGTTTGGAAAGAACTGGACACCGTTGAACCTTTTCCCAAGTGCCCAGACAAATTTCTGCCCCCCCCCCCCAATTGATAGACCCCACTGGAGCAAGGGAGTACCAATTGATGCTGTTGTGGTGGTGGCGGCAACCACCAAGAAGGAGCTAGCTGAACAGAGTTCTTTCGTCCATCTTCCAAACAGGGAGTCCTGCACATTGGACAGATTTGGAGAGTGCTCACGTCGGCTACTTTCTCGCTTAGTTCTTTAAATTACTTGGCTAGAGAGAGATTTGACTAAGGAGTTTTCAAATACTTCCAAACCAATGGACCAAGGAGACGAGAAAAAAACAGTAAACTCAAAAAGTCTCCGAGAACAGGATCACAATAAAGGCAGTCCCACATGCAATTCATTGTCACTTCCCAGACAACAATGTATCAGTCAACAGCCGTATATAATAACGATTTATTAAGACACAAATAAAACAGTGGATTTAGCGCTTTCGTTTCCTTTCAGGAAACTTCATCAGAATGGTAAAATCACGTAACAGTTTAATTTATAGTTAATTTGAATTGCAGAGCAAACAAGATAAAATAAAATAGATTAAAATAAATTAAAATAAAACAAAACAAAGTTTACAAAAGTATATACATATATATTTTTAAATAATTTATTATATATACTATGTACTAGTTTTTTTAGTTTATACTTTATTACTTTATTTGACCACGTTTATTTATAATACAGAAAAGTAAAGTGATATATTTGACATACTTATGATATATTTATTATATTTATTATTTTACAGCATATAGGAAGAGCAAGAACTATGGAAGTTTTGTTTTGACAAAATCTTGTTGTTGCATATTTGTATATTTATACAGAGCAGCCTTGCCTGCCATTACTATTATGTGCTATTATGTATTTTTGTACCTTGCACTATGACTTTAACTAGTGCAATTAACCAATGGATGAACTAATTGCATTTCAAATTAACTATAAATTAAACTGTTGCACGTGATTTTACCATTCTGATGAAGTTTCCTGAAAGGAAACGGAAGCGCTAAATCCACTGTTTTTTGGGTCTTAATATACCGTTATTATATACGGCTGTTGACTGATGCATTGTGTCTGGGAATTGACAATGAATTGCATGTGGGACTGCCTTTATTGGGATCCTGTGCTTGGAGATTATTGAGTTTATGGATTTTCAAATACTCTGGAGTCCATGTCTGTTGAGGATTTCAGAGAGACTCCCTCTCAACTGGCCACTCTCCTGCCCATTTCAAATGTGTCGATGAGGCTGATCTCTTATGCAGTGGAAGGTACCTCTCGAGCAGCTGGTTCAGATATGGCCATACAGAGACATGCCTGGATGCGATGAGGCTGATTTCCTCTGCAGCGGAAGGTACCTCTCGAGCAGCTGGTTCAGGTATGGCCATACAGAGACATGCCTGGATGCAGCGATGCGATTTTGCGGAGCCCTTCAAGGCATCTTTTGTCAGTGCTCCCTTTGATGGCACTTCCTTGTTTTGGACATCATTTAAGGATACGCTTACCCACAGGGAACAAGAGGGAAATACTCTGCCATAGGAATCAAGTTTTGTACCCCTAAGCAGACCTTCTCTAGAAACCAGTGAGGCAGTAACAAGATGTGGTTCCAGAACTCTGAAGGACCTTTCCAGGGTTCATGCGGGGATAATTCCTCCAAGGACAGAGGAGGAAATTTTAATGGTAGGTGTCGTATTAGAGGCAGGGGGGGCCTGCAGAACCAGGGCTTTAGAGATTCCTTTTCTGATGGGGCCTTATCACCATTCCTGAAGCGCTGCCTGACTGCCCAACTTTAGAGTCTGTTGGGGGTCATTTTTCTTTGCACCTGGACAGAGGTCACAAAAGATTTCTGGGTGCTAAGAATCATGTCCAGAGGTTACTACGCACTGTTTTCCCGTCTTCCTCCTACTCAAAAGAACTTTCCTAATATTCCACCAAGTCAGAGGAAAGATGCAGTGTGAGAAATACAAAAACTGCTAAAGAAGTCTTCCAAGATGTCCCTCCCAACCAGCTAGTATTCTGAACTTATCTCACTTCTTTTTAGTACCAAAGAAAACAGGGGACCTAAGACCAATTTTGGATCTAAGCATGTAGAACCAGTATGTAAAGAAGACACAGTTCCACATAGTCATGGATCAGTCCACCCTGTCTCGTCTGCACAAAGACGATCGGATGTGCCCTGTAGCTCTCCAGGACGAGTACTACAGTTGAATCGTGCTATAATGGACTTCAAGGGACATGACAAAGTAGTCTGTTACATCCAACGTCCGCTATATCCGGAGGTGGTGTTGCCACACCCAAGGACATACCTACAGGGCTCCTTGCTATGATGCTGCACCCAAGCATGTATAGCAGGTAAATATGCGCATCCATTTTATAACGTCCACACAGAGGGGGAGGGGAGGGTAGGGTAGGGTCAGTGTGGACAGGGGGAGGGGTCCATAATTGTCTACAAACACTATAATATTTTTCATTTACAGTATTGTAATGCATTACTAATTAGCAAAGTAATCGGTCAGTTTCTTCTCTACTGCATTTCTTTCTGCCATTTTAGCCATGTATAGATCTAATTTGCTAATGCAAAGTCATTGGACATCTGACTTGGCTGGGTCACTGGCGTTATGTTCAGAGTAATGTTGCAACATTATCAGTGCCACGTTTGCTTCACAGGTTGATACTGGATGTGCCAGCAGAACCTAACCATCACTGGATTCATCATTTGTGCACAGTTGACACATGTAGGACTTCACCTTATCTTCTGCTACAGTGTCCTGCTCAGTCAGTACAAACTGTCTGGACCTACTGATCAACTGCAGTAAATTCTTACAATGCAGTCAGGGGCAGCTGTAGAGCTTGGATGGTTGTGGATGACCATCCATGGTCTGCACATTCTTGACAAACCCCGCCTTCTTAAAACAATTGCTGACTGTAATAACTATTATTTAATTCTCTCAAACTCAACATGCCCAATGTGCACTCTAGAGTACTTCAACTGCAGAGTGGTCCAGATGGCTGTTCTCAGTGGCCATAAGTTTCCCCAAAAGACGCTCTCTGTACAGAACATTAAAGATGTTCTTCATGTTTCACTGTTGCAGTCATCACATTTGGGGTTGTCTGCTTGCAGTAGCCCTCACTCGGCCTGATTATCAAAGTCTTGGGTCCTACATCAGTTGCTGTGTCATATTCATTGACGTCAGGTAGTCTGGGGTATAAAGCATGCAGCCGACGCCATTACATCAGTCTTTCTTGCCGGGCGGCGCCCGAAGCAGAAGCAGTTCTCAAGTGCAGGTCGGCTGACTCCTGAAATTTTCATTTTCGAGTTTCAGAACCGAAGTCTTCAACTAAAGCCAAGTACCTCGTTGGGGAAACTTTTTCTTGCTGTAAACCGATGTCAGTAAAAGTCAATAATTGTATTTCTTGTGGAAAGCAAATACCTCATAAAGATTTTTATTTGTATTATGTTCTTTGCCTAGGCCTTGACCACGATGTACCTCGCTGTAAGATGTTCTTCGTCTCACATTGCTGCAGTCATAACCTGTGCTGGCGTCGGTCATGCGCCCGGGCTGGCGTCAATGTAGTATAGTAGTACGCAAGCCATGACCCCATCATATCCTCAGTCTTTCTTTCTGAAATTTTCAATTATCGAGTTTCAGACCGAAGACCAAGTTGGGCTAAGATGCGTGGGGGAAAATTTTGTCTTTTCTTGCCTCAGTTAATCCGGATGTCAGAAAAAGTTAATAATTGTATTTCTTGTGGGAAACAGATAGACTATCATTCTCTGTATTCCTTGCTTGGGGCCTGAACACCGGCGTGTCGGTGTATGCGGCGCTTAGCTTTAATTGTGCCAGGCTTGTTTTCGTAAGCTGTGTAATACAACCATGCCCGCCGATCCTCGCGCCCGCTTCGCTAAAAGCTAAAAAGATAAATCTTTAAGGTCTAAACCGATGAGTCGTCCCGTGTGGGCGCCGGTTCTATGGAACCTCGGTTGAATCTGTGGATGTCTTGGCTGAATGGGAACCTTTACTTTGCAGGAGTTGGCCTCTCAGGAGTTAGGCCAGGCCGGTGCTTCTCAGGTATCTGTAGTTCCATCCTTACAAAAGGTTATTAGGCCTTCTACCTCAGTGGCTAAAGGCCATGCTAAGGCTAAACCTGGTTTTTCTGGTACTGGCCATAGCCCTAGTTCTTCAGCTTCTGTTCCTAAAAAACAAAATGGCAGAGGATTTGATTACTTTGATCAGGGGATCTTTGCCTCCCCCAGAGAAGAGGCCTAGGGTGGAGACAGATTTAAAGGGAATGGAGCATTCTTCAGACTACTCTGAGTCTTCAGCTGAGGATATTCAGGATTACCCTCCCTATTCAGAGGATTCCTGTCCTTCTGCTTCTCCTTTCCATGAGGAACATTTCAAGTGGGAAGGTCAGGATTTTTCAGATTCTGAATTTTGTTTTACCACAACATAGGCCTTGGCTATTCCCCTGTCTTGGATGTTGTTCAGGATGTTTTCTGAAGCTTCACTTAATCCTGATTCTTTACCCCCTGCCCTGTCAAGCCAGACAGATATTACAGAGTTCCAGAAGCACATAAATATTTGTATAAGAGTCCTAGAGCTGACCCGAAACTATTATTCAAGGTGTCAGGGCTTCTGTGGTTAAGAATCCAGTTCCTTTGGATAAAGATTCGAGAGCATTGGATAGGTGGGGAAAAAGTGTACACCTCTTCTCGTTAGCTATGAAGGCTTTAAATTGCCAGTTTCATATGCTGAATTATCAGAACTTTTGTTAGGCCAATTGAAATCTAAGGTGGATGCTTTATCTGAGGGTATAGAGTGTAAGGAATTACAGGAGTTGGTTCATGCTTCAGATCAAGTTGGAAAACATTCCTTGCAGTGTGGTTTGGTGGCTGCTACTGGTTCAGTTATTCGTGGACATGCCTGGCTTAAGGATCAAAATTTGTCAGAGCATGTTAAAGCTCGGATTTTGGATGCTCCTCTTCAGTCTGAAGTTCTTTTGGTTCTCCTGTGGAGTCAGTTTTGAAAAAGATGGAAGATAAAGCTAAGTCTATGCAGTTTTGCAGGTGCAGCCCCCTAAGTTTAGCAGGGAGGCAGGGCTCACGCTCAGGGTTCTTTCAGACCTAGGACTTGGAGTTCTCCTGCACAGTCTTCTGGTGACAGACCCAATGACCTGTATCTTCAGCTGCCAGATCCTTCTTTTCTGGCAGCTCCTCTAGGAGGAAAGTTGGCACTTTTCAAACAAAACTGGCATTTGGTCACCCAGGACAAATGGGTGTTGGAAGTAATAAATCAAGGTTACAAGTTTTCACACTTTGGATGTGCCTCCTCAGCAAAGGCTGGAGGCTCAGGAGCAAATTCTTTTTTTTACAGATGGGAGCTATTCAGGTGGTACCTCCAAGTAGGCCTAGGGTTTTATTCCTGTCAAACACTTGGAGGCCAATTCTGGATTTGTCCATTCTCAATACCTACCTAGACATTCCAAAGTTCAAGATGTTAACATTACAACAACTTCTGCCTATGCTAGGCAAAGACCACTGGATGGTAACCCTGGATCTCAAAGAGGCCTATCTTCCCATTCCTATCAGGCCCAGCTGCAGGAGATTCCTTACTTCTCATTATCAGTTCTCTGCATTGCCCTTTGGTTTATCTACTGCCCAGGGTGTTCACAAAGTTCTGGCTCCTGTTATAGCTTTCTTCAGACAGGGGAATACAAATTTATCCTTATCTGGACGATTGCCTGATTCTTGCTCAAGACAAAGACAAGTTACTTCAACATCTGCAGTATGTGATGGCAGTTTTAAGGTGCCTAGGGTATTCTGTGAACGAAATAAAGTCCAGTCTAGTACCCTCTCAGGACATGTGCTTTCTGGGTGTGAGACTGAATACAGCTTCTCAGATGGCTTTTCTGGCCCCGGACAAACAAAGAACTCTTCACCTATACTTCCAGCAGTTATCAGTACTGTCCAGGCTGACTGCAAGGACAGTCCTTCAAGCCTTGGGGTTCATGGCATCTTGCATTCTAGTACTTCCCAATGCCAAACTGCATATGAGGAAGCTACAATGGTATCTCAAAACTGTATGGACTCAACACTGCCACGATTTGGACACTGTCATTCTGATAATACCTTGCATCCAGAAGGAATTCTTGTGGTGGGCTCAGGAATGTCACCTAAACAAGGGACTCTCTGTGATCAGATCATAACGATGGATGCCTCGGACTTGGCTTGGGGAGCACACTTCAATGGGAAATGGATTCAAGACAAGTGGCCTCCCAGACTACAGCATTTACATATCAACATGAAGGAGATGTTAGCAGTCCAATTTGCCCTGATGGCCTTCAAGGACTTACTTCAACCAGGACAGGTGTTGATTCGAACAGACAACACAACAGTGATGTGGTACATCAACAAGCAGGGGGGAACCCATTCTTACCCTCTTTGCAGACAAGCAATGATATTGTGGGAGACTGCTCTGAGTTTGCACATCACTCTTCAAGCAAGGTTTCTGCCAGGAGCACAGAACTCCCTAGCAGATGTATTGAGCAGACAAATTGTGGATCCCCATGAGTGGAAATTGGATCCTCAGGTATTCCAACAGTTGACAGTGGCTTGGGGAACTCCAGACATAGATCTGTTCGCTTCTCCAATAAATTTCCAACTACCAAAATTTTGCACAAAGATGTTTCACCCAAAAGCTTGGAAAGTGGATGCTCTATCTTTCAGTTGGAACAACCTTCATGTCTATGCTTTCCCTCCTCTGCCTCTCCTTCCCAAGGTACTCTTGAAAGTTAGGCGGGACAAGCCTTGCATGATTCTAATAGCACCAGATTGGCCACGTCAGCACTGGTATCCTCTGCTGAGGAGTTTAATTCAGGCGCCTCCTTGGCCTTTGCCACAGATTCCTCACTTGTTGTCCCAGTCAAGCAATCATTTGCTCAATGTCAGGGTGCAGTCCCTGCACCTAACAGCCTGGCATATTCCGTTTTAGAGCCTGTGGGGTCTCAGCTTCCTGAACAGGTTTTAGATGTCATTTTGGAAGCCAGGCGGCCCAGTACTAGAAAAGTTTATGCTGATAAATGGAGGAGATTTTTTCTTTGGAGCACAGCAAAGGGCTTTTATGTCTCAGTACCTAATTTGAGTTTTACGCTACAATACCTTACTGAATTACTGGAAAAGGGTTTGTCATTTTCCTCTGTGAAGGTTCATGCAGCAGCCATTTCTGCTCACTATGATTGTGACCCTCCTTTATTTTCTCATCCTTTGTTTAAGCAATTTCTTAGAGGCAAGGGCAAAATATAAGAAGCTTCTACTCCTTCCTGGGATCTCAATTTTGTGTTGGAAAAGCTTACTTTACCTCCTTTGTAACCTGCAGCTACGTCTGAGCTGAAGTTTTTGTCTTGGAAAACTGCTTTTTTGTTGGCCATTACCTCTGCTAGGAGGGTCTCTGAATTGCAGGCACTCATGGCAGTTGAACCTTTCTGGTATTCCATAAGGATAGGGTGTCTTTGCGTACTAACCCTACTTTTATGCCTAAAGTGATTTCTAATGTGGCCTTGAACCAGTCTATTCATTTGCCTACTTTTTATGCTGATCCCCAAAATAAGGGAAAAATCTTGCATTCTTTGGACATTCACAGGCAGCTACGTTATTATTTGAGCAGAACTAAAGAGTTCAGGCAGACTCAACAGTTATTTATTTCTTTTGCTCTGGCTTCTCAAGGAAAGCTGTTTCAAAGCAAACTATTTCTAAGTGGATTGGTCATTGTATTGCTTTTGTTATTCTCATCATGGGAAGATTGTTCCTGCTGGGATCAGACCTCATTCCACTAGGGCTACTGCCACATCTACTGCCTTTTGAGGGGGTAGCTACTAAGGATATTTGGGAAGCAGCTACTTGGAGTTCAGTACACACTTTTACTAAGCATTACCATCTCCTCTTTATTCCAAGTCTAGGGCTGGGTTTGCCACTGCAGTTTTACAGGGCATGTTAGCAGCTCCTAATGCTTTTAGTTTGCCAGCCTCCCTTTTCCTTTGCTTTGGGATTCTACCCACAGGTTATGACTGCAGCAATGTGAGGAAGAACATAGTACAGTTTTGTACCTACCATAAATGTAGATGTTCTCCTTCCCTCTATTGTTTGGGGTTGCTGTTTTTTTCCTTTGGGATAATTGTTATCTTCTCACTTGTGGTTGTGGGTTATTTACTATTTTGGCTCTGGCCTTTCCTTTATAAGGCCTTCTGACATCTGGGGCAAGAAAGACTGAGGATATGACGTCGGTCATGCGCTTAAGTACTACTACGTACTGACGTCAGCTCCATGCCACAGGTTATGACTGCAGCAATGTGGATCCTCTAACATCTACATTTATGGTAGGTACAAAACTGTACTTTTTGTGCCTTATTTAAACAACGAACTATTCGTTGTCTGTATAGTTACGCTTCTAAATATTTTGGTACTCTGTTCAATTATCCAGATACGTCTTCAGTAAGCCACCTGACTACCGACATTCCGCAAAAATGCAAAGATAAAGACAGAGGCTGCCTAGGTCCAAAGCTGCCCACAATGCTTCTCCTAAGCTAGTCGGCCAGTTCACCGGTACTCAGTGAGGTGCTTTTGCAGCCCCTGATGCCCGCTAATTCAGATTTGCTGGCCTCTACTGAGACCCATTCGGAGTCCGATATGCCACGAGATACTTCAACTGTGGAACCTGCGGATGTCTCTACCTTGGATGGGTCCGGAGCTACTGTGCAGGCACCGGCTTCTGAGGGTGTATTCAGGCCTACTGACTTTGCATATTAAACCAACGCCATCTTTTTCTTCAAGGCCTAAAACTCTATCCATGTCTAGAAAACCGATGCCCAGACCGCATGGGCAGGCCTCTATGCCTAAAAACTAATAAGAATGGCTGAAGACCTTATTACTTTAATCAGGGGAAGCCAACCTTCCCCCTCTAAGAGACCTAGGACCAAATTTGCTTATGATACTTCTGATCAGGATTCCGATATTTCTGTTTCCTCTGATGACCACAATTTACCTTTATCTACCTATGAGGATTCTGATGTAGAGGACTCTATTCCCTGTGCTTCCCCTCCAGAGGATTTCTCTTTTGGTGAAACCTTGCATACTTAGGAGCATTTCCGCTGTGAAAGCCAGGATTACTCTGGTTCTAAAAAGAGGCTTAGGGATTTCTTACTCCTACCCCAACACAGGCCTTTAGCTATCCCCCCTGTACTGGACATTGTTGATGCTTTTTCAGCTTGGCCCCTGACTCTTTACCTCCTGCTCCCAGGAAACTGATAGATATTACGGGGTTCCCGACTCTCACAAGTTCCTTTTTAAAAATCCTACTGCGAATCCTGAGACCATTTCACAGGGACCCAAGGGCATTAAGGCTACTACTGCCAAAATCCTACCCCCTCTGATAGAGATTCCAGGGCGCTGGATAGATGGGGTAAGAAGGTATACTCTTCTGCAGCCTTGTCTATTAGGGCCTTAAACTGCTAGTTTCATATGTTAAAGTATCAGCAGCATATTATTGGATTGCTAAAACAGAAAATGTTGATTCTTGATTGTGCTGAAAATAAGGATTTACAGGATTTAATGCATTCTGCTGAACAAGTTGGAAAACATACTCTGCAATGTGGTTTTCATTCACTAGAGGCATCTTGCAGGGCTGCTGTCACTGGGTCTGTACTTAGAAGGCATGCTTGGCTTAAGGAGCAATCTTTGCCAGATCATGTTAAAGCTAAATTGCTGGATGCTCCCTTAAATCTGGACCGCCTGTTTGACAACAAAGCAGAAATACTTAAAAAGCTGGAGGAAAAAGCTAAATCTATGCAAATTGTTAAAGATTTTCTGCAAGTACAGCATCCAAGATTCAGTAGGTATTGTCCCTCTAAGAATTGGTCCTTTCCTGCCTCATCCAGGCCTTCAGTCCAAACCCAGAACCAGCAGAACATCCAGGCTTCAGTCCCAAGGTACACACAGGACTAAGCAGTGGGGGGCTCACACTTCCAAATCAGGGAGTAGTAAGACTCCCCTCGTATGGTAAACTGTCTCAGTGACTTAACTTTAAAACTTCCAAGCCCTTCTCATCTGACTGATCCTTTAGGGGGAAAGATTGCTCTGCAGACAAAAAACTGGGAGCTCATTACCCAAGACAAATAGGTTTTAAATGTAGTTTCCCAAGGATACAGATTTCACTTCCACACGTTACCAACCCCAAACGGTTGGCCAGATCTACCCCCAAATCAGTGGGCAGAGGTGCAAAAGCAAATACTATTTCTCTCTCAAGCTATTCACACTGTACCAGAAGAGGAAAAGGGACAAGGTTTCTACTCAAGACTTTTCCTGGTACCCAGAAAAGACAACTCATGGTGTCCTATTCTGGACCTTTCTATCCTAAACACCTTTTTGGTGATCCCAAAATTCAAGATGCTAACTCTTCACCAGTTGCTTCCTATGCTAGGCAAGGATGCCTGGTTGGCAACACTGGATTTAAAGGAAGCCTACCTGCACATCCCAATCAGGGAATCTTGCAGAAGATACCTAGGCTTCAAAGCAGGCTCCATGCACTATCAGTTCTCTGCACAGCCCTTGGCTTATCTACTGCACCCAGGGTATTTACAAAGTGCATAGCTCCAGTCATTGCATTTTGCAGGCAAAGAAATATTCAAATATACCCATACCTGGACGATTGTCTAATTCAGGCAGAAAGGCAGGACATACTTTTGAATCATTTGGCGTTAAAAGGTGCTACCTTGTCTGGGGTACACCATAAACAAAAAGAAATCACATCTTGTACCCTATCAACAAATTATATTCCTGGGAGCAAGCTTGAACACAACTTCCCAGATAGCTTTCCTCACGCCAGAGAAACAAATTCATTTGACAGCTTACTTCATACTAATGGCCATAGAAACCCTGCTATCTGCAAGGCAAATACTGCAAGCCTTGGGGTTCATGGCCTCCTGCAGTCTCCTAATTCCATATGCAAGACTGCATATGAGGAAACTACAATGGTATCTAAAAAGCCTATGGTGTCAACATTCTCAGGATCTAGAAGCAATGATTCCTATCATACCTTGCCTACAGTTAGTTCCTTTGGTGGGCAGAGGCCTGCCACCAAAACAAGGGACTACCATTCACTCTACCCCTTGCCACCCATACCCTAACCCTAACAACAGACGCATCAGGCTGTGCATGGGGGGCTCACCTGGCAAGGAAGTGCATTCAGGGCAAATGGAGCCCAAGTCAAATGCACCTGCATATCGATCAAAAAGAAATGTTAGCTGTACAGAATGCTCTGATAGCCTTCAAGGACCACATTTTTCCAGGACAGTTAATGGGGGAGCCCAGATATAGACCTGTTTGCCCCCCTCCCCCCAAAACTACCAGTTTGGACAAATTCTGCACAAGGACTCCCTACAAACAAGCTTGGAAAGTGGATGCCCTGTCCTTCACCTGGAAAAATCTGTCAGTTTATGCCTTTCCTCCTCTGCCTCTCCTCTCCAGAGTACTACTAAAGATCAAACAGGACAAAACATGGACGATACTGATTGCACCAGACTGGCCATGCCAACACTGGTACCACCCCTCTTGCGCAGTGTGACACTGCTGGGACCATGGCACCTGCCTCAGACCTTTACCCTGCTGTCCCAGCAGGAGGGCCAGGTTCTGCATCCTCAGATTCAAACACTGAACCTGGCAGCCTGGCTTAATTACCTGATCTCTCCGTTACCATCCCTCAGTAAACAAGTGTTGGATGTCATTCTGGAGGCAAGGAGGCCTAGTACTTGAAAATCTTATGCTGAAAAATGGAAAGGATTCTGTTCCTGGAACCAAACTCAAGGGATGGGCACAGCAGCGCCCAATTTACCTGAGATTCTTCAATACTTAACTGAGATGCTACAAGGGCCTTTCCTTTTCCTACATCAAAATGTATGCCTCAGCCATTTCAGCTCATTACAACACAGAACCCACCCCTCTTCTCTCATCCACTGCTTAAGCAGTTCCTCAGAGGGTCAAAAACTTAAGACCACCCAGGAGAGCCCCAACTCCAGCCTGGGACCTTAACTTTGTGTTGGAAAAACTCACTCTACCTCCTTTTGAGCCAGCTGCAAGTGCAGAGTTAAAATTCCTTTCTTGGAAAACAGCCTTCCTTTTAGCAATTACTTTAGCAAGAAGGGTGTCTGAATTATGGCAGTGGAGCCTTTCATTATCTTTCATGCCGACAGGGTGTTCGTCAGGATCAAATCCCTCTTTCATGCCCAAGGTAGTATCCACTGTGGCTCTTAATCAGTCCATTCATTTTCCAACCTTCTTTTCTAATCCACAGAACAAAGGGGAACAGATACTGCACTCCTTAGATGTGCACAGACAACTTATATTTTACTTGGACAGGACTAAACCTCAAAGGAAATCTGAACAGCTGCTGGTGGCATTTGCTGCAGGGGCAGAGAGGAAGGCCATTTCAAAGCAAACCATTTCTAAATGGATAGGCCATTGCATTCATTTCTGCTGTAAGCACCATGGAAAACCTATCCCACAGGGAATAAGACCACACTCAACCAGGGCTGCATCTACCTCTACAGCCTTTCTCAGAGGTGTCCCTACCAAGGGACATCCTAGAAGCTGCTACCTGGAGTTATGTACATACTTTACCAAGCATTGCCATTTGCCAATTTTCTCTAAATCCAGAGCTAGTTTTGCCACTGCAGTCTTGCAGGGCCTTATAGCTGGTCCTAATGCTATCTATATTCCTCCTCACATCCTTAACTTTGGGAATCTATCCAAATGTGATGACTGCAACAGGGAAACACGAAGAACATAGTACAGTTGTGTACACTTATCATAAATGTACATGTTTGAGTGTCTTCACTGTTGCAGTCCTGGTTACCCTCCCTCCAGCCCCCTGTCTTCTTTTGGCTATACCTCTATTCTCCTTTACTATGCTTAAAAGCTCTTTGGTGTGTTTGCATTTTTGTTAGAGGTATAACCTTGCATATATATATTTAATTGCTTCCCATTAGGGGGGCACCTGACATCTGGGGCAAGAAAAAACGATGTAATGGCATCTGCTGCATGCTTTATACCCCTGACTACTGACGTCATGGAAGATGAGACAGCAACCGACACAGGACCCAATACTTTGATAATCAGGCCGACTGAGGGCTACTGCCATCAGATAACCCCAAATGTGATGACTGCAAAAGTGAATACACTCAAACATCTACATTTATGGTAAGTGTACACAACTGTACTTTCAGGATAATTCCCATGTTACATGGCTGAAGCTGGCTGGTACAATTGGGTGGTAGAAACTCCAGTTTTATTGCTTAAAGCTGTTGGGAAACAGCTGGATCATGTGCGCTACAGTTATCACTGATATCAGTACATGTCATTTTTCCTTGACAAATTTTCTGTCCAATCCTATCAGCCACTCACTGAACAGACTGCCAGTCATCCGTGCTTTGCAGTGCTTCTATACTGCACTGGCATTGACTTCACACCCTTGAAACATTGTGGGTGGGCAGATTTACTGATGGCTAACAGCGGCGACTTTTCAGATCCATCCATATTTGCAACAAACAATAAAGTAAGATGCTCTTTTCATCTCTTGCCGCCATGCCAAGCATCTCCTTTGAATGTCATTGTGAGGTCCGCAGCAGCTTGAAGAACAAACCTGTTTGTCTATATTGACTATGTTACTTTCATCATAACGGTCTAGCAGCTGTGGTAGTTTATTTTGCTTCCAGTCCTTGGCCAGTTCTTGCAGTGCAGACCCCGATTCTGCACTTTGAATGTGGAAGATAACAGTTCGGTCTTTCTCAACCCAACCCAATCCAACCATCCGTCACTGCAGTTAAAGTCGCCATGACCAAGTTCACAAGGAAAATAGAAGCCTTCTGTTTTAATGTTGTACCAGACACAGGCTTGCATTAACCAAAGAAAAAGAGCATCTTCAGTGTCCTCATATGTAGACTTCATTTCCTTGCAAGTGGCCTGTAGGATTTGTATTGCCCACAGTTAATGCAGATATCACTAACTATCGACTTACTGAGACCATACTCTCATATGATATTAGTTTGTGTTTTGTTTTTATTTTCTGTTAAAATTAGTTTCACATTTTAACTCTCTAGAGTTATTGAACACCTCTTTGAACTAGTTAACTTCTCTGCCATTTCACACAAAGCAGCACACAAGTGTAAATGATGTGCAGGAGTATTCTGCTATAAGACGAGCCTGTCAGCAGCCCAGTATATGTGAAATTCCCTTAAGCAAGTTTGTTATATCTGACGCCTTTTCTTTTCATTTGTGTGTGTGGCCAGGACCTGCAGACCTTTTCTGTTATAGCAGAGTCTCTGTTATAAACAAGTCAGTTTATAACCAGATTCTACTGTACCATATAATAATTGTCAGGCACTCCAGGAGACATCTTCTCTTTTGGCTGGGAACCAATCATTACCAGTTTAGAGCACTACCATTTGCACTCACTACAGCCTTCAGGGTGTTTACCAAATGCATGGCAGTCGTGGCAGCTCACTTGAGTCTTAAGGGATTCCAGGTGTTGTATATCTCGGCGATTGGCTCCTCACCAACCCCATCCAAGCATCAACTTTTATAAGCAAAGAACTACTTGCTCCTGGTTTCCAGTACTTTATGTATCTCAGTGTACCCGGCCAAGTCAAAAGTAGTCCCGGTACAGACCCTGGAATTCATAGGGACTCTCTTGAATACAACTCAGGTGGCTTCCTTACCTCTCCATTGCAAGACATCATTGAGACGTTTGGTTCTGTCTGTACTCTCCCCCGTCTCCTCCAGCCAGATTAATACCACAAGCTTCAGGATCAATGTCAGTTGCCTTACTTCTGGTCTGTCTAGCATGATTATTTATACAAATCCTTCAGTGGACATTGGTGGTACAGTGGTCCATGCTTTGTCAGCCCCCATAAAACTCACTCCAATGTGCAACTGTCATATTTGTTGGTGGATTCAGTCCATCCTGTTTCTGAGCTGACCGTTCACCCTTTCACCCCCCAGTTGCCACAGTGACCTTGGACGCTTCCCAACTGGGGTGGGGTGGGGGGTGGGCCATTTCTTGAGAAAGATGGTCCAAAATATGTGGTTTCTCTGGAGATCAAGTTGCATATCGCAGTCCTAGCATTCCAAGACATTCTGTGGGGACTATTGCAATTCAAACAGACAACATGTCAGTAGTGTGGTACATCAACAAGCAAGGAGGAACCTGATCTTGTCTACTGTGCAGAGGTGCCATGAGGGTTTGGGGATGGGCGATTGCATCAGAACACTTTTTCATTGCAATGCACATCCCGGGGAAAACCAACGTATTAATAGACAGGCTCAGCAGATCCATTTCAATGCCGGATGAGTGGTCTCTGAATCAGTAGCGAATATGATCTTTAGCCACTGGAGCCAGCCTTGCTGCAACCTGTTTGCCTCACCCCTCAACAATTGCAGCAAGTACTTTGTCGTGATCCCCCCTTGGGGGAGTCACCGAGAAGTCTGATTCCTGATTGGCCCCCTGGTTTCCTGTATGCCTACCCTCCTCTTCTGATTACAGAAAGCAAGTAGGCTGAAGAGCTCAGTCATCCTCATTGCCCCCTTCTGGCCTCTGCAGGTATGGTTCCCCTTCCTGTGGTTCCACTTGCGATGTCTGCCATGGATATGGGAATCCACTCGGGATCTCCTGTCTCACCCATCGAGAATTCAGCACCCCAGTCTCTACTCCTTCAAGCTAACAGCATGGTTTCTCCACTTCCAGTAATAGTTGGACAGTCCAAGCTTTCTTCCCCAGTTCGCAATATTTACCCAGAAAGCTTCTACCGGGAAAGTCTACAGAAGCAAATGGAAAGATTTTTTATTTGGGCCTCTAACCAAAATAACCCCTTTTCAGCACCAGATTTGGCCATTTTTCATTTTGGCAACTCTCTTTAACAAAGAGCTTGTTTTTCTTCAATTAAACTTCAGTTGGCAGCAATTTCAGACTTCCATTTTGGAAACAAATCATCTTCTCTGGCTTCGTCCAGGTTGTGTACGGCCTTCATGATAGGCCTTTTTCTCCTTAGACACCCAGTAAAGGATCCTTCCTCTCCTTGGGACCTTACATTGGTCCTTCAGGGTTTAACTCAAAAGCCCTTTGTAGCAGCAAACAAATGTGATCTGAAGTACCTTTCTTGGAAAACGATGATCTTAGTGGCTATTACTGCAGCAAAAAAAAAGAATTTCTGAGCTCCAGGTCCTATCACTGAAGCCTCCTTATATTATTTTCCATAAAGACAGGGTGTGTCTGTGCACTAACCCTTCCTTTCTTCCTAATGTGACATCTGAACATAACATCAACCAGTGCAAAAAATGACCAGTCTTCTTTCCAGATTTTATGAGTAAGGGAGAATACATACTTCATCTCAGTGATGTGTACAGACAGCTGTGTTTTTATCTTCACAGAACAAACCGTTCAGGAAGTCTGATCAGCTCTCTTGTATCTTCCCCAAATCACTTGGGTTACTGATTACATTTCATTGGTTTATTCCCAAAAAGGACTAAAATTACCAGAACCTCCTGAAGCTCATTCTACTCGGTCCATGGCTACTTCATCTGCTTTATGGTCAAAGACCTCCATTGATGACATTTGTGCTGCATCTACTTGATCAAAGTCTCATAACTTTGTTACACATTATAAATTGGAAATAATTTCCTGAAGCAGAGCTTCTTTTGGTTCAGTGCTTTAAAGGGCAGGTCCTTCATTGGGGGCTGACAAAAAATGCCTGGCTAGTGACCCTAGATCTAAAAGATGCCTACCTCCACATCCCCCATAAGGGAATCCTGCAGGAAATTCCTGCACTTCAGAGCAAGATCACAACACTTTCAGTTCTCTGCGCTGCCCTTTGGCTTATCTACTGCACCCAGAGAATTCATCAAATGCTTAGCCCCGGCCATAGCATTTTGCAGACCGAGAAGTATATAGATTTACCCTTACCTGAAAAACTGCCTCATTCAGGCAGAGTGCAAACAAAAGCTGCTCCAGGACCTTCTCTTTGTCAAATCCCTCCTAACTTCTTTAGGTTTCACCATTAACAAGAAGAAATCAAAGCAAACTCCTACCAGGAGGATCATTTTCTTGGGAGCTCTGCAACACAGCATCCCAAATGGCCTTCCTATCCCCAGAAAAACAGAGCTTCCTGCCTCTCTACTTTACCCAGCTGGCTTCCAGACTCATCTCACTACGAGGAAGTTCCTGCAAGCCCTGGGGTACATGGCATCCTGCATCCGTCTAATTCCTCTGGCCAGGTTTCACATGAGAAAATTCATAGGTATGTAAAGAACCTTTCGTTTCAGCACTCTGTCTCTAGAGACCTCTCTCCCTCTGATCCCTTGTATAAGGGCTGAGTTTCTCTGGTGGGCAGACGATGCCTCAGACATTGCTTGGGACACTCGCCTAGCAGGCAGGTGCACCCATGGTCTTTAGGATGACCAGCACCTTCCCTTACACATCAGTCAGAAAGAAATGATGGCAGTACAAAGGCTCTGACATCCTTCAAACCCCATCTCAGGCCAGGGGTTCTCCTTATAAAAAGACAACACCACAGTAATGTGGTATGTCTACAAATGGGGAGGGGGACCCAATCTTACCGTCTGTGCAGGCTGGCCATGAACCTCTAGCTAACAGCTGCCTCCATGGGTCTACACGAAATTGTCCAAACCGCATTCATGCATGAGCGGCATGTGCACGACCAAAAACCAAGCCAAAAAAGGTCAGCACCCAGCTCCTGTGACATAGTCAATCCTAATTAGATTTTATTTCAAAGAAGAACAGCAAAAAGCATAACCGTACACCAACATGGTTGTACCGGTTTCGGCAAACCTTCCTCAGCAACCAGACATGATGTAACAAGTAAAAACAAAATCTAACATGCTATCTTCTTATAGATAAATTCTTGTTGATGCATGGAGCGCCCTCTAATGCATATATTCATAATGCACAAATTGTTAATCACATTTAAAGCAAAAAATTAAATAAATAATGAAATATCCCAACAGATATATTAACATGTGAAAAAAAACCCAATATGAAGCTGAAAATATTGGGTGGACGCTTCAAAAATTATCATTCAAACCCGAAGGAAAAAGAGCCCCCAATTTAATAATCCACATTTTTTCTTTATAAGTAAGCATCTCATGTAAAACATGGGAATGTTTATGCCTATCCTTAATATGATCAATGACCATAAAACAAAAATTGCCCGTGGGGTGTGTTGAGAGATGTTTATATAAAGCGCTAGACCCCTTTTTGTTCTTAATGTCACTAAGATGTTCTCCTATCCTAACCTTAAAAGGACGGGAAGTTTGTCCAACATAAAATGCTCTACAATTGCACTGGGCCAAATAAATCACCCAAGAAGTACTGCAAGTGGCAAAGCATAACGCATCATAAATTTGTGGACAATTGTGTGTGGAGAAAGTCTGACATTTAAGAGCCCTAGGGCAATAGGTACAATGACCACATGGATAGCATCCAAATGTAGGACCTCCAGATAAATTGGTTTGAGTAGTTGAACAGGTAACTTTATTCTGAACCCTCTTGTAATGACTGAAAAGAGAACACAAAGACCGCCCTTTCCGAAATGAATAGTAACACCGATCCCCTATATATTTGTCCAAAATTTCGTCCGATTTCAACAAATAACCAATGCTTACGAATAATATTCATAAAACCTACAGTATTTCTCCCATAAGTTGTTACCAATCTGAGCAAATCTGACTTTACAGAATCCTGAACCCGATAGGATAACAAATCAGTTCTGTCCTGCTGATTCTCAAAACAGTTGGCCCTTGTGATGTCACCTCCTAAATAGCCCCTACTCTTAAACCTGGAAATAAGATCCCTTTTGTGATAGTTGTATGTGGAAGAACTGGAACAGATTATCTTGACACGAAGGAATTGAGACTTGGGGATGTTCTTGATGACATGCTGGGGGTGGAAACTGATGGCATGTAATAAGGTATTAAATTAAGGAAATTTTCTAAATATCTCACTCTCAAGAGTGTTGGTATCAGTTCTTTTTACCAAAACATCCAAAAATGTAATATCAGATCTAGAAAAAGTCAACTTAAATTCAATACCCTATATATTGCCATTTAAATATTATAAGAATTCTGAAAGGAATTCCTCATTAGCTCTCCACACCATCCAGCAGTTAAGATACCTCCTCCATATGTCCATTTCATTGATATAAATGTTATGACTATTGTCATATATCACCTGATCTTCCACATACACCATAAATAAATACGCATAAATGGGGGCAAAAGAATCCCCCATGGCTGTGCCCTGAATCTGCCAAAAGCACCTATCCTTAAAGAACACATTATGAATCAGGACTTGTTCAGTCATGCAAACCAAAAGGGTGTTAAAACCAGGCTTATAAATATTCGCTTTATCCAACCAATATTGCATGGCCAAAAGTCCTGCCCAATGCGGAATACTAGTATATAAGGAGGTGACATCCAAGGTACACAAGAGCCAATTAGATTCCAGTTGGGTCTCAGAAATAATGGAAAGGAACTGAGTGGTATCCTGAATTCTGGAACGTATGTACCCCAAAAGTGGTTTTAAATATAATGTTAGAAATTCAGACAGAGGTTCTGTTAAAGAACCTCTACCTGAAACTATCAGTCTACCGGGCGGTCTTATGGGATCTTTGTGAATTTTTGGCAAGAAATAGTTGTATTGCCTACTAGGAAAATCCACCTTTAAGTGATGACGCACTTCATCCGTAATGATGCCCTCATCTTTAGCCAAATCCAAAAAATTATCTATATCCTTTTTGAATTCGCTAGTTGGATCAACCTGCATTTCTTGATAATGATTGTTATTGGATAACTGTCGATCACCTTCATAGTCCCCCAAGTCCTGGACCACCACTGCTCCCCCTTTATCCGCAGAAAGAACCACAATTTCCGTATTATTAATTAATTTTTCCAAACATATTCTCTGATGTTTATCCAAATTGTCCTTCAACCTGTCCTGTTTATATAAGTATAGATGTAAATCTTTAAGGACAGCATTTTGGAATGTTTGTACAATGGGTTGCATAGGTGGCCTGAACCTGGAGGACCTGAAGCGAAATTCTCTAGATTCAGGCATCATTAACTGAACCATGAAAAAAACATTTCAAATTGCGACATAACTTAACCACATCCTCTGCAAAAAAATGTTCCCGAACAAAAAACGCAGGGACAAAGCTTAGTCCTTTATTCAATAAATCAACTTGTTGATCATCCAATGTCACAGAGGAAATGTTATACAATTATTGATTTTGAATGCTAGATTCTGGTCATCTGTTGAAGGATGTCCCCCGCCCATCTGGGTTTGTAATGCTTCCTCCCCCCTCGTCTCTGGGACTTGTGCCTAAAGGGACTTTCCCAATAAAACTGGACTCTAGATTATTTCTTTTAGAAATAGGGGAAGCACTGATATGTGCTTCATCCCAGTCAGTATTAGAGGATGAATCCTTCCAGATGGCGTAGATTCCCTACTCCTTTTATTCTTCAATATGGATTTGGATCAACTAGCTCTCATTCTTTTTGATGCATCCAAGGGCATGTCAAATTTGACTCTAGGTCGCAAATCAAATGGCTTACCCCTATCATAATCACCAACATCCCTGGTAAATTTCTTAACCTTTTTGTCTTTTAAACCTGAATCCAAAATGGACAACTCTTTGCCAAGTTTGCCAATGTTATCTTGATAACAAAGTGTAGAATACACCTCCACAGTTTTACTGGTCAATGATACATTGGCAATATGTTCCTCAACCTTCCTCTCGTAAAAACTACTCAAAAGATCTACAAAAGTCATAGAAACGCATTGTTGGGCTTCCGCCCATTGCGTAAGAAGACATTCATGTGGTTGTGCCACCATGGGCTGTATCCTAACCCTAAGTCCTCTGGCAACTATCTTCCTACGTTGAGGCCCTAAATTGCCCAATACCTACCAGGGGTCAACAACACCCTGGCAGACCACCTAGGCAGAAATTTACTGGACTCCCACGAATGGCAGCTCCACAGGGGAAATCTTTCTGCAAATCCCTCAGGATTGGGGGACTCCGGAGGTGGATCTCTCTGCTTCGCACCTCACCCACCAGCTACAGAATTTTCTGTACCAGGGAGTATCACCTTCTAGCCTGGAAGGTGGATGCCTTGACCTACCCCTGGAACTCCTCTTTGTGAACGTTTTATCTCCTCTGCCTCTTATTCCTAAGGTACTGATCAAAATAAGGGAGGAGAGACCAAAGGCCATCCCCATTGCTCCAGATTGGCCCAGATAGCATTGGTACGTCTTACTGCGCAGCCTGAACTTACAGCCCCCCAAGCAGACCTTGACCCAGGTGGGGGGGGGGATACTGCACCCAGACTTGCAGACTGTGTCTTTCAGGGTGGCTTATACTTTAAAAGCTAACAAGTAGTCCCTGTTAAGTAAACCGGTCCTAGACATTATCACAGAGGCCAGAAGGCTCAGCACCAGAAAATCTTACGCAGGGAAATGGAAAACATTCTGCTCCTGGTGTCAGTCCAGAGGGGTTAGTACCTCACACCCTTCCATCCCTCTTATCTTGGATTACCTAGCCGACTCTTATCTTGGATTACCTAGCCGAGTTACTGAAAAGTGGCCTCTCCTTCTCTTCTATTAAAATCCATGCCTCGGCCATTTCAGCCCATTACAATTCAGACCTTACCCCTCATCTCTCACCCTTTGATTAAACAATTCCTCAGAGGGGCTTCTAATATCAGTCCTCCCAGAAGGCCTCCCACGCCATCCTGGGGCCTGAATTATGTTTTAGAAAAACTAACCTAGCCTCCTTTTGAACCTGCTGCTTCAACAGAATTGAAATACCTCTCCTGGAAGACTGCCTTCCAACTATCACCTCAGCCAGAAGGGTTTCAGAACTTCAGGCACTCATGGCTGTTGAGTCCATCATTTTCCATGCAGGCAGGGTCTCCCTGAAGAATAACCCCTCCTTTTATGCCCAAGGTGGTATCTGATTCGACCCTCCTCATTTTCCATGCAGGCATTGTCTCCCTGAGGACTAACCCCTCCTTTATGCCCAAGGTGATATCTGATTCGACCCCCAAAAAAGCCATGCACCTCCCCACCTTCTTTCCCAACCCTCAAAACAAAGGGGAAAGAATTCTGCAGTTGCTAGACGTGCACAGACAACTCAGATACTATCTGGACCGTACTAAACCCTTCAGAGAAACAGACCAGCTGCTTGTCAGTTTTTCCTCAGAGGCAGAGGGGAAGCCCATTTCCAAGCAAACCATTTCCAAATGTATATCGCACTGTATCCATTTCTGCTACAGACTACATGGGAACCCCCCCAAGTGTATTTGCACCCATTCTCTTTCACAGCCTTCCGCAGAGGAGTCCCCACCAGGGGCATCTTGGAAGCTGCCACCTAGACCTCTATCCATACCTTTACAAAGCATTACTACCTACCACTTTTTTCTAAGTCTAGGGCAGGGTTTGCTGACCCATGCCTAGGGCTCTAACCTATCCTTCCATCCCTCTCCTCAGCTTTGGGAATCCCCCCACAAGTGATGACTGCAGCAGTGAAACACGAAGAACATAGTACAGTTGTGTGCACTTACCATAAGTGTAGATGTTCGAGTGTATTCACTATTGCAGTCCTGGTTTCCCTCCCTCCATTCTCCTTATGTCCTCTTCTCCTAGGGGGATGTAAGCTTCCCATGGTGGCGTTTAGCCACCAGGACCACTTTACCTTATTTCCTTGTGCTTCTGATGTGTCAGGGCTAGAAAAACTGATGTAATGATGCAGAAAAACATTGACTGTGGTATTTGGGCCAGCTGAGGGCTGCCACAGGTGATGACTGCAACAGTGAATACACTCGAACATCTACATTTATGTTAAGTGTCCACAACTGTACTATGTTCTTTGTGTTTCACTGTTGCAGTCATTACTTGTGGGAGGATTCCCAAAGCTGAGGAGAGGGGTGGAAGGATAAGTTAGAGCCCAAGCATGGGCCAGCAAGCCCTGCAGAGGCAAACCCTGCCCAGCAAATAACACTAAATTCAGGTCTCCCCTTTTCCCAGGAGCTTCCAAGTTTATCTTTAACTACAGATGCCATAGATTTTGCTTGGGGAGCAGTTTCTATGAGTGTAAAGGTGTAAGGCTTGTGGAACTGTCAAACAGACCAAAGCACGTAAAGTTCAAAGTGGTGATGGCTGTGATCCATGCCTTAAAAATCTCCTTCATCCTTTGTCCCCAGGACATTTTCAGATGCTTAGTTAGCACCATACTGATGTAGTAAATAAACTGGGCAAAGGTTGGCAATCTACCTGTGATGGCTTTGGGGAGGTAGCTCTACAGTACTCCGTAATCCTCCAAGCATTTCCATTCCATTTGAGCAAAATATACTGGCAGAGAAGATTAGCAGGACCAGGACAGAGTCTTGAATGGGAATTGAATGAGATGGTTTTCTGAAACTTGACCTAGATGTTCTTCGTTTTTCACTGTTGCAGTCATTACATTTGGGTTATCTGCCTGCAGGTAACCCTCATCCGGCCTGAATACCAGAGTCTTGGATTCCTGCGTCAGATGCGGTCTCTTCTTCCATGATGTCAGGGGTATAAAACATGCTGCCGATGCCATTACATCAGTCTTTCTTGCCGCGCGGTGCCTGAAGCAGAAGCAGTTCGCAAGTGCCAGTCGGCTGACTCCTCAAATTTTCGTTTTCGAGTTTCAGAACCGAAGTCTTCAAAAAAGGCTAAGTACCCCGTTGGGGATCCTTTTTCTTGCTCTTAAATGATGTCAGTAAAAGTTAACAATCGTCTTACCTGTGAAAAGCAAATAACTCATAAAGATTTTCATTCATACTGCATTCCTTGCTTAGGCCCAGACCACAACATCCCTCGCTGTCGGTTTTGTGCCTTATTCAACCCCCGAACTATTCGTCATCGGTCTATTTTTGCAATAAATTATTTTGGTACTCTGTATAACTGCCCAGAAATATCTTCGGTAAGCCATCCGACTACCGATATTCCAAAAAAAGTAAGGATAAAGACAGAGATGGACCGCATAGGTCCAAAACTGCCGATGACGCTTCCGTTAAGCTAGTTGCCAGTTCGCCCATGAGACGCTTTCACAGCCTCTGTTACCCGCTACTTTAGATTCGCAGGCCTCTGCTGAGACCCATTCGGAGTCCTGTATGCCACGAGATGCTTCTTCGACTATGGAACCTGCGGATGTTTCTACCTTGGTTGGGTCCGGAGCCGCTGTGGAGGCACCGGCTTCTGAGGGTGTATTCAGGCCTACAGATTTGCATTTTAAACCGCCATCTTCTTCATCCAGGCCTAAAACTCAACCCAAACCTAGAAAACTGACATCCAAACCGCATGGTCAGGCCCATATGCCTAAAAAACAAATGCTTAGAATGGCTGAAGACCTTATTACTTTAATTAGGGGAAGCCAGCCTTCCCCCTCTAAGAGACCTAGAACTGATTTTCCTTCTGATTCTTCTTATCAGGATTCTGATATTTCAGTTTCTTCTGATTTGGCAGGATTTGCCCTTATCTACCTATGACGATTCTGATGCAAAGGATTCCATTCCCTCTGCTTCCCATCCAGAAGATTTTTCTTTTGGTGAAACCTTGCACACACTTAGGGAGCATTTCTGCTGGGAAAGCCAGGATTACTCTTGACTTCAAAAAGAGGCTGAGGGAATTCTTGCTCCTTCCTCAACACAGGCCTTTAGCTATCCCTCCTGTTATGGACATTGTAGATGATGCCTTCTTGGAATCTAGTCTGTCCCCAGACAAAGAAAAAGCAAAATGTGAACAGAAAACCAAGAATTAGTAATCCACAAACGAAAAGGCTGCCAAATAATCCAATTCTTTATTCACGAAACACTCCAAAGAATAAGTCAAGCGCTTTCGCCCGACCAATGTCAGGCTTTATCAAGACCTCGTTTGTGGATTACTAATTCTGTCCCCAGACACTTTACCTCCAGCTCCCAGAAAACCTGTCCGGTATTAGAGTACCTGGCTCTCACAAGTTCCTCTTCAAGAATCCTACTGCGGATCCAGAGACCATTTCCCAAGGACCAAAGGGCATTAAGGCTACTGCTGCCAAAAGTCCTACCCCTTCAGATAGAGATTCTAGAGCTTTGGACAGATGGGGTAAGAAGGTATACACTTATGCTACTTTGGCCATTAGGGCTTTAAATTGCCAGTTTCATATGTTAAAGTACCAGCAGCATATTACGGGACTACTTAAAGGAAAATTATGTTGATTCCTGACTGTGCTGAACACAAAGAATTAAAGGATTTAATGCATTCTGCTGAACAAGTTGGTAAACATATTTTGCAATGTGGTTTTGACTCTCTAGAAACATCTTTCAGGGCTGCTGTCACTGGGTCTGTACTTAGAAGGCATGCTTGGCTTAAGTAGCAAAACTTGCCAGATCATGTCGAAACTAAATTACTGGATGCTCCCTTAAACCAAGATCGCTTATTTGTCAACAGAGCAGAAGTCGTCCTCAAGAAGATGGAGGAAAAAGCTATATCTATGCAAACTGTTAAAGGTTTCCTGCAAGTGCAGCCTCTCAGATTTAGTAGGCATTGGCCTTCAAAGAATTGGTCCTTTCCAGTCTCTTCCAGGCCTTCTCAGTCCAAACCCAGGAACAGCAGACCACCTTGGTTACAGTCTCAGTCTACGCACAGGCCTAAGCAGTGGGGGCTCCCACTTCCAAAGCAGTTGAGTAGTAAGACACCCCCCTACGGAAAAATGTCACAATGACTTAACCATAGCCCTTCCAAGCCTTGCTCAACTGCCTGCTCCCTTAGGAGGAAAGCTCACCCTGCATGCAAAAAACTGGGAACTCGTTACCCAGGACAAATGGGTTTTAAATATAGTTTTCCAAGGATACAGATTCCACTTCCACACCCTACCAACCCCCAAACGGTTGGCCAGACCTACCCCCAAATCAGCGGGCAGAAGCTCAACAGCAGGTTCTCTCTTCTAAGTATCAGGGCTATACAACTTGTCCAAGCAGAAGAAAGGGGACAAGGTTTTTATTCAAGACATTTCCTGCTACCCAGAAAAGACAGCTCCTGGCTTCCTATCCTGGACCTCTCTATTCTAAACACATTTTTGGTAATAATTCAAAATGCTAACACTTCAACAGCTGCTTCCTATGCTAGGCAAAGGTGCCTGGTTGGCAACCTTAGACTTAAAGGAAGCTTACCTGTACATTCCAATAAGGGAATCTTGCAGGAAATATCTACGCTTCAGGGCAGGCTCCATGCACTATCAGTTCTCTGCACTTCCCTTTGGCTTATCTACTGCGCCCAAGTTATTCACAAAGTATCTAGCTCCAGCCATTGTATTTTGCAGGCAGAGAAATATTCAAATATACCCATACCTGGACGATTGTCTGACTCCGGCAGAAAGCCAGGACTTGCTATTAAAACGTCTGGCATTCATAAAGAAACTTATAACTTCACTGGGGTACACCATAAACGAAAGTAAATCTCACCTAGTACACTGTCAACAGATTGTGTTCCTGGGAGCAAGCTTGAACACAACTTTCCAGATGGCTTACCTCACTCCAGAGAAACAAGTGTATTTGACAACCTACTTCAAACTACTGGCCACAAAGACCCAGCTGTCTTCAAGGAAAATGTTGCAGGCCCTGGGGTTCATGGCCTCTTGCATTCTACTAATTCCATATGCAAGACTGCATATGAGGAAACTACAGTGGTATCTAAAAACCTATGATGTCAACATTCTCAGGACCTGGAATCAGTGATTCCTATCATTCCTTGTATAAAGGCAGAGTTCCTTTGGTGGGCAGAGGTCTGCTACCACAACAAGGGGCTCCCTTTCACTCTACCCCCTGCCACCCAGATCCTAACAACAGACACATCAGACTATGCATGGGGGGCTCACTTGGCAGGGCAGTGCATTCAGGGCAAATGGAACCAGAGTCAGATGAACCTGCATATCAACCAAAAAGAAATGTTAGCTGTACAGAGTTCCCTGACAGCCTTCAAAGACAACATCCTTCCAGGACAGTTGTTGTTAAACAGACAACACCACAGTTATGTGGTACATAAACAAGCAGGAAGGAACCCACTCGTACACTCTCTGCAGACTAGCCATGACTCTTTGAGAACACAGCCTTGAGCTACCAAGTGCACCTACAAGCTCAATTCCTTCCAGTCAAGTTAAATTCACTGGCAGATGACCTAAGCAGAAATCTCATGGACCCACACAAATGCAAACTGGAACCAAAAATATTCAACCTCTTGAGGAACAAATGGGGGATTCCAGAAATAGATATGTTTACCTCCCCTCAGAACTACCAATTGGACAAATTCTGCACAAGGACTTCCTATTGTCAAGCTCGGAAAGTGGATGCCCTGTCCTTTACCTTGGAAAGCCTCTCTGTTTATGCCTTTCCCCCTCTGCCTCTCCTCTCGAAGGTTCTGCTAAAGATCAAACAGGACAAGCCATGGACAATACTGATTGCACCAGACTGGCCTCACCAGCACTGGTACCCCCTCTTGCGCAGTATGGTACTGCTGGAGCCATGGCACCTACCTCAGACACCTTCCCTGCTGTCCCAGCAGGCGGGACAGATATTCTGCACCCTCTGCTTCAAACCCTGAACCTTGCAGCCTGGCTAATTCCTTGCGCTCTCCAGTAGCATCCCTCAGTAAGCAGGTGCTAGATGTCATTCTGGAAGCAAGGAGGCCTATCAGTAGAAAATCCTATGCTGAAAAGTGGAAAAGATAATGTTCTTGGAGCCAGCATCAGGGGATGGGCACAACGGTGCCCACCTTACATCATATTCTTCAGTACTTAACAGAAATGCTCCACAATGGCCTATTCTTCTCGTCAGTTAAAATTCCTGCCTCTGCCATTTCAGCACATTATAATACTGAACCATCCCTCTTCTCTCACCCCCTGCTAAAGTAATTCCTCAGAGGGGCAAAAAATTTAAGACCCCCCCCCCCCCAGACGAGCCCCTAGTCCAGCCTGGGATCTTAACTTTGTATTGGAAAAGCTCACTCTCCCTCAATTTGAAGCAGCTGCAACTGCAGAGTTGAAATTCCTTTCTTAGAAAACAGCCTTCTTTCTAACCATCACTTCAGCAAGAAGAGTGTCTGAATTACAGGCCCTCATGGCAGTGGAGCCCTTCATTATTTTCCATGCAGACACGGTTTCCTTCAGGACCAATCCTTCTTTTATGCCCAAGGTGGTGTCTAGTGTGGCCCTAAATCAGTCCATTCATTTGCCTACCTTTTTTCCTAATCCACAAAACAAATGAGAACGGATACTGCACTCTTTGGACGTGCACAGACAACTTTTATTTGGATAGGACTAAGCCTCTCAGAAAATCTGAACAGCTGCTAGTTGGCTTTGGTGCAGGGGCAGTGGGCCATTTCAAAGCAAACCATTTCTAAATGGATATCCCATTGCATTCATTTCTGCTATAGGCACCATGGAAAACCTACCCCACAGGGGATAAGATCACATTCCACCAGGGCTGCATCTACCTCTACAGTCTTTCTCAGAGGAGTCCTTACCAGGGACATCCTAGAAGCTCCTAACTGGAGCTCTGTACATACCTTCACCAAGCATTACCACATGCCTGTTTTTTCTAAATCCAGAGCTGGTTTTGCCACTGCAGTCTTGCAGGGCTTAATAGCTGGCCCTAATGCTCTTTAAATTCCTCCTCCCTTCCTTAGCTTTGGGAATCAACCCAAATATAATGACTGCAACAGTGAAACACAAAGAACATAGTACAGCTGTGTACACTTACCATAAATGTAGATGTTTGAGTGTATTCACTTTTACAGTCCTGGATGTTCTTCGTGTTTCACTGTTGCAGTCATCACATTTGGGGTAATCTGCTGGCAGGTTGCCCTCAGTCGGCCTGAATTCCAAAGTCTTGGGTCCTGCGTCGGTTGCTGTCTTCTCTTCCATGACGTCAGGTCGTCAGGGGTATAACACATGCAGCCGACGCCATTTTCTTCAGTCTTTCTTGCCATGCGGTGCCCGAAGCAGAAGCATTTCGCAAGTGCCGGTCGGCCGACTACTGAAATATTCGAGTTTGAGTTTCAGAACCAAAGTCTTCACTAAAGCTAAGTACCCCATTGGGGAAACTTTTTTCTTGCTTTTTACCGATGTCAGAAAAAGTTAATAATTGTATTACTTGTGGGAAGCAAATACCTCATAAGGATTTCCATTTGTACTGTATTCCTTGCCTAGGCCCTGATCACAATGTGCCTGGCTGTCAGCTTTGGGCTAGATTTAACCAACACACTATTAAGCATCAGTATATTTTTGCATCAAAGTATTTTGGAAACAGATTTAACTACCCAGAAATGTCGTCGGATAGCAATCCGACTACCAGAGTACATAAAAAAACGCAAAGAAAAGGACAGAGAGGCAGTCGAGATCCAAAACCGACGAAGCTTCTCCTAAGCCAGTCGCTGGTTCGCCGGTACTCAGTGAGGTGCTTTCGCAGCCTCTGATACCCACTACCTTTGAGACGCAGGCCTCTACTGACACCCATGTGGAGTCCGGCATGCCATAAGATTCTCAAGGTATTGAACCGACGGATGCATCTCCCTCGGATGGGTCTGGAGGCGCTGAGCAGGCACCGGCTTCTGAGGGTGTATTCACACCTCAACATTTGTATATTAAACTGACGACCGCTGCAAAATCAAAGACAAAAGCAACTTCTAAAACTAAAAAAACGACGCCTGAGCCACGTGCACAGGCCTCTATGCCTAAAAAACAGATGATCAAAATGGCTGAAGACCTTATTACCTTGATCAAGGGTACCCATCCCCCTCCAGATAAGAGACCTAGGCAAAATACTGATTATGAATCTTCAGATCAGGTTTCTGTTTCTTCTGATTCCTCTTCTGATCAGGAATTAGCTTCACCTCCCTATGAGGATTCTGATGCTGAGGAGTCTATTCCATCTGCATCCCCTCCAGAGGATTATTCATTTGGAGAAACCTTGCATACTTTGAGGGAGCATTTTCACTGGGAGAGTCCATACTTCTCAGAATCAAAAAAGGCTCAGGAATTTCCTTCTTCTCCCTCAGCACAAGCCTTTAGCCATTCCCCCTGTTTTAGACATTGTGGATGATGTGTTTTTGGAGTCAAGCCTGACCCTTTACTCCTTACCTCCGGCTCCCAGTAAGCCTGACAGATATTACAGGGTCCCTGACTCTCAGAAATGTTTTATTTAGAAACCCTGCTGCCGATCCTGAAACTATTTCACAGGGTCCAAAGGGAGTTAAGGCCTCAACAGCAAAAAATCCTACCCCCTCTGACAGAGATTCAAGGGCACAGGACAGATGGGGAAAAAAGGTTTGTACATCTGCAACCTTGGCAATCAGGGCCTTAAACTGTCAATTTTATATGCTTAAGTGCCAACAACATGTTATGGGATTGCTGAAACAGAAAATGTTGATTTCAGAATGTGCAGAAAATAAAGAATTGCAGGAATTATTGCATACAGCTGAACAAGTTGGAAAGCATACTTTGCAATGTGGTTTTGATTCTTTAGAGGCCTCCTGCAGGGCACAGTTACTGGATCTGTGATTAGGAGGCATGCCTGGTTAAAGGAACAAAATTTGCCTGATCATGTTAAAGTTAAATTGCTAGATGCACCTTTACAGCACGACTCTCTGTTTGGTATTAAGGCAGAAGAGGTTTTAAAGAAAATGGAAGACAAAGCTAAGTCTATGCAAACTGTTAAAGACTTCTTACAAGTGCAGTCACCAAGATTCAGTAGACACTGGCCTGCAAAAAATTGGTCCTTTCCTGTGTCAGACAGAGCTCAAAGGGGCAAATCCAGACGCCCTAAAGGGTTCCAGATACCAGGCGCAAGACTCGTACAGGTCAAAGCAATGGGGGCGCATCCACCTCCAAATCTGGAGGGGATAAAGCGCAAACCTACAGAAAGCAATCCCAATGACTTCCCTCTGCCTACACCAAGCACTTATACTTTGGCAGCATCCATAGGGGGAAAATTAGCACTTTTTGCTCAAAATTGGCAGTTAATAACCCAGGACAAGTGGGTACTAAACATTGTATCACAGGGATACAGATTCCATTTCAACACTCTGCTAATAGCAAATGGTTGGCCAGATCTGCCAAAAAATCAATGGGCAGAGGCACAGAAACAGGTTACGTCCCTCATGGATATGGGGGCCATTCAGACAGTTCCGGAACAGAAAAAAGGACAAGGTTTTTACTTGACTGTTCTTGGTGCCCAGAAAGGACAAGGCCTGGCGGCCAGTACTGGATTTATCGACTTTGAACACATGCCTGGACTTTCAAAAATTCAAAATGCTGACTTTGCAGCAGCTTCTGCCCATGCTGGGCAAGAAAGCTTGGCTGGTGACTTTAGACCTAAAAGAGGCATACCTGCATGTCCCAATAAGACAGTCGTGCAGAAGATTCCTCAGATTCAAGGCTGGCTTAATGCATTACCAATTCTCTGCACTGCCCTGTGGCTTATCTACTGCGCCCAAGATCTTTACAAAGTGCCTGGCACCAGTAATTGCATTTTGCAGACAAAGAAGTATACAAATATATCCTTACTTGGACAATTGCCTCATTCAAGCAGAGAACAAGGACACTTCTTCGACACCTGGCGTTTGTGAAAAGGCTTCTAACATGCCTAGGGTACACAGTAAACGAAAAGAAATCACAACTGGTACCCTCTCAAAAGATAACATTCATGGGTGCAAGCTTGAATACAACTGCCCAGATGGCTTAGCTCACGCCAGACAAAGGCAACTGACTACTTACTTCAAACTGATGGCAACAAAACCCCAGTCTTTAGCAAGACAAATTCTGCAGGCTGTGAGGTTCATGGTATCCTGCATCCTGCTAATTCCATATGCAAGACTGCATATGAGAAAACTTCACTGGTACCTAAAAAGTTTATGGAGTCAGCATTCACACAGTCTGGAAACAATGATTCCTCTCATTCCCTGCCTGCAACAGGAGTTTCTATGGTGGGCAAGGGCCTGTCACCAAAACATGGGACGGCCCTTCACTCTACCCCCTTCCAGCCAAACCTTAACAGACGCATCAGATTATGCCTGGGGGGCCCACATGGCAGGCAGATGCATTCAGGGCATATGGGCACCAAAGCAAATGCATCTGCATATCAACCAGAAAGAGATGCTAGCTGTTCAGAATGCCCTAACAGCCTTCAAGGACTTACTTCACCCAGGACAAGTACTGATAAAGACGGACAGCATTACAGTCATGTGGTATATAAACAAGCAAGGGGGCACACACTTATAACCCCTTTGCAGATTAGCCATGGCACTGTGGGACACCGCTTTGACCTACCAAATACATCTTCAAGCTCAATTCCTGCCAGGAAAACAAATCCACAAGTCTTCAGCATGATGAGAGAAATGGGGGAGCCCAGACATATATCTATTTGCCTCTCCTCAAAATTATCAATTGAAAAGATTCTGCACAAGGACTTATCACAGACAAGCATGGAAAGTGGACACCCTATCCTTCAGTTGGAAAAACCTATCAGTTTACGCCTTTCCTCCTCTGCCTGTTATACCCAAGGTCCTCCTAAAAGTCAGACAAGAGAAGCCAAAGATGATATTAATTGCCCCGGACTGGCCCCGCCAATACTGGTACCCAATCCTAAGGAACTTGTCTCAATACCCAGCTTGGACCTTGCCTCAAAGACCACAACTACTGTCCCAGCAAAACAGATCCTGCACAATCAACTACAGACTCTGAACCTGGCAGCATGGCTAATCATGTAATCATACAAACGACACCGCAGTAAAGCTGTGATGGATGTCAATGTTAAGTTGTCTATCTGCCTTCGTTCATGCTGGTTGGGGATCGGAGCCGATCCTCGGCTCCGACTTGGCCATCTTCAGTAGCTCGAGAGCTGTTTACTGGCTCGAGACTACCCCTTATCCCATAATGCCTAGCGATAGCTACCCAGATCTCGTTTGCCGCTTCAGCTGTGAGGTGTCGTTTTTCTGGCTCAGGCTTGTATAGAATTTTTTGTGTACATTTTTACTAGAATTTAACTCTTCTAGTACTTTTATTATTAGCGATAGTTTTGTTTCTGTGGTAGATAATTGTTTCTTCTTTAGTATCCCTCCTTTTGTAGAACTCGTTTAACTTAGAGAGTTCTCCCCCACCCCTCCCCCCTTCATTCCTGGTTAACCATTTAACTTAGAGGCTTTCCTATTACCACCTTATAAAAAAAAAAAAAAAAAACTTTATCTGTATCCTTTTGAGTAGGTGTGGTTTTTGTTCTTGTAGAATTGAATATTGCTCCTTTTTATTGTTGTCTAAATTGGTTGGTTTCCTTCTACAGAAAGTATGTCAAAGGAATCAAAGGTTTCTGGGTTTAAGAAGTGTGACTCATGCTGTCAGAAAATGTCTCTGACGGGCACACTTCTTGCGTCTATTGTTTAGGCGCTGTGCACCTGCAGGACTCTTGTTCTGTTTGCCATGCCTTTAGTCGAAGAGTCCTGCAGGAGCGTAAGAATAAGTTGATTCTTAGGGGTCTATTAAAACTCCAGGATTCACCGGCCAAGAGCTCACAGCCAGTGAAATCCCCTAAATCCACTAAGCCGTCGGCTCCAATTTTGGAGCCGTCTTCAGTACAGGATTTACTTTCTACGTCAGTTCTGGCTTTTACCGACAAGACAATCCCCCTGTCGGCTCCATCAGAGGCTTCGGAGCCGTCGCAGAGCCACAAGAGGCTGAGGTCCCCTTCCTTAGAGTCGGTGCATTCGGCTCCTAGGTCTCCTTTACTTCAGAGCAAGCGTAGTCACTGATCCTCTCACTCCTCTCGATCCTCCAGGCTGTCTGATCATGATGTGGAGAGAGTAGTCAGGTTGCTAAAGTCGCAGGCACTAGCTAAATTGTTGTCCAGCCCTCAACAGGTACTGGCTCTGTCCATTTCTCGTGATGTTCCTCCCCCGACTCCAATGAGTTCGGAGCTGGAGTTCGTTGTTGGCTCCGATTCCCTCTGTGGTACCTTCCATCGAGGGATCAGGGCACCGTGGCTCCCTTGTCGGCTCCGAGGGGCCGAGTGTCATCGGACCTTTGTCTGACCCCGTTCTCCCTCTCGGAGCTTCTGCGCAGGTGAGCTCGGCTCCAACATAGTCCTCGAAGCCGTCCCCCTCAGTGCGGAGAAAGATTCCTAGTTCTTCAGAACCAGACCTTTCTCTGCATCATGACCGGGAAGCCTTTGATGTCATGCGAAGTGTGCTGTTCTCTGAGTCAGCTCCACTTTCAGCCCTGTTGGCTCCACCCCCTGTAGTGCCTGTGACAAACTTTGCTCCAGACCCTAAGCGTAGGGAACCGATGCTCCAGGACCCCCCATTGGGTGTTTCCTCCTCTACCGATGCCTCTCCTGATCACTCAGAGGGGCCCCCTCGGAAGAAAAAGTGTAAGAAGGAAGCACATTGACTCCCCCGAGTCTGTCACTTTTGATACGGACTTAGATGATTCAGAAGGGTCCCCGAGATCCCCCCTCTGAAGATGTTTCCTTTTCAGACATCCTAGAAATTCTTAAGCAAAGAAGGGAACTGGAATCCCCTAGCCCCCACCGAGGATGTCTGTATTTCTGGATGCTTTTGGTTTCCGACCTTCCACCTCCTGGGTTTCTCTGCCTTTCGATCCACTTATGACAGTGGTGGCTCGAAAGGCTTGGTCAGCTCCGGATACAGTGGAACCAACTCTGAGGAGATCTGGTAAATTCATTACAACACCCCAGGATAAGCAATTCCTTTTGAAAGGTGTTCCTGTTGATGCCATGGTGGTAGCAGCAGCTACCAAAAAAGAATTAGCGGAGACCTCTTCGTCTGTCCATCCCCCTAACAAGGAGTCTAGGACAGTGGACAGATATGGGAAGCGAATGTTCGCTTCAGCGACCTTCTCTGAGGTCACTGAACTACCCTATGTCATTTTACCCGACTTCAAAGGGATCTCCTTAAAGAGCTTGGAGATACCCTTCAAGATCCAACAGCTGAGGGTGCACAAACCAAAGTAGCTTCCCAGCTAGCGATGCTGAATTCTGTTAACTCCTCCATGAGGCTCATTTCCTATGCAGCTGATGGGGCAAGTAGAGCCGCAGGTATGGGTGTGGCCCTTAGGAGGCATGGCTGGATGCGGCTGTGTAACTTTGCGGAACCCTTTCAAGTGTCCTTCACCAACACTCCCTTTGGTTCCTTTCTTTTTGGACCACAGGTGAAAGACACTTTGACTAGGTGTGAGCAAGAAGGCAAGACTCTCTCTGCCGTGGGAGTCCGTTTTTCCACTCTCTCTAGATCTTACCCCAAGGGTCAGAAGAGTGGGAAGATGTGGTTCTGTAAATCTCAGGGAGCCTTGCCTGACGCACGTAGCTTTTTTTCCTTCAGAGGCAGAGGGTGAAACAACAACAATAATAGACGCCGCCCTTATGGCAGAGGGGGTCCGCAGAACCAGGGCAACAGAGAATCTTTTTCTGATAAGCCCTTCCACCATCCCTGAAGGGTTGCCCAGCTGTTCACCTCTGGAGGCAGTCGGGGGAAGACTTTCGCTGTACCCAAAAGCCTGGCAAAGTTTAACACAAGACAAATGGGTACGGTCCATTATATCCGGAGGTTACAAAATTCCCTTCCATCAACCCCCCATACAGTCAAGGAAGACCCTTCCAGATGTTCCACCCAATCTGAAGGAGCAAGCAGTAGTAGAAATTTCAAAACTGCTAGAAAAAAGAGCCATCCAGGAAGTCCCGGCAGACCAGCACGGATCCGGAACTTACTCAAGGTTCTTTTTAGTACCAAAAAAGACAGGGGACTGGAAACCGATTCTGGATCTCAGCAGACTAAACAGGTCTGTACAAAGAACAAAGTTTCGGATGGTCACGCTACAGTCCATTCTACCCTTTCTGGGTCAGGACAATTGGATGTGCTCGAGAGATCTTCAGGAAGCATACTACTATATCAAGATGGACAGGCGCTCCAAGAGATATCTTTGCTTCCGGCTGGGGGCCAGTCATGATCAGTTCAGAGCTGTCCCCTTTGGTCTCACCACAGCCCCCAGGGTGTTCACCAAATGTATGGCAGTGGTCACGGCTCACCTGAGACGTCAAGGATTCCAGGTGTTTCCATATCTAGACGACTGGCTCCTTACTGCTACCACCAGGCATCAACTCCTACAAGCGTGGGACTACACAATCACAATCTGCTCCCAGCTAGGCATTACAATAAATTTCGAAAAATCTGCCTTGTTGCCCTGTCAATCTATCACTTACATAGGAGCAGACTTAGACACAAGGGATATGTTTGCAAGGCTTCCACTAGAAAGGGTGTCCGCATTTCGTCAGCAAGTACAGGTTCTGATGCAGAGTAAAAGGGTCCAAGTCAGGTACGTCCTTCAAACTCTGGGTTCCATGGCAGCAGCCATTCTTCTAATCCCACTAGCGCGCTTTCATATGAGAATTCTTCAGTGGCTTCTGTTCACGCAGTGGTCTTTCCAAGAGCTACCCATGACTCACATGATCCTGATCACGGATGCATGCAAAAGACATCTTTCTTGGTGGATGATCTCCCCACTAATTGCTCAGGGCACATCTTTCATTCAACCCCCTCTGGTAGCCACAGTGATGACAGACACCTCCCTGATGGGATGGGGGCGGGGGCATTATCTGGGCAGGACAGTCCAAGGCACTTGGCAACCTCACGAGTACCATCTGCACATAAATGTCCTGGAAATGAGAGCCGTGCTCCTGGCGTTGTAAGCCCTTCAAGACTCTCTTCCTTCTGGGACAATTGCTATTCAAACGAACAACATGTCATTGGTGTGGTACATCAACAAGCAGAGCAGAACCAGATCCTACCCCCTGTGTCGAGAAGCACTCAGACTTTGGCAGTTGGCGATTTCCTCCCAATGTTTTCTGATTGCGACGCACATCCCTGGGAGATCCAACATCACAGCGGACAGGGTCAGCAGAGCTATCCTCATGCCTCACAAGTGGTCTCTGAATCAGGAAGTTGCGGATCTTATTTTCCGCAAATGGGGACAACCTTGCTGCAATCTTTTTGCCACCCCCTTCAACAGCAAATGCAGCAACTACTTCTCCCTTCTTCTGCTTCCAGGCCACATACCCAGAGACACTCTAGTCCACGATTGGCCTCAGGGACTTCTTTATGCTTTTCCTCCATTTCCTCTGATACCGAAACTCTTACAGAAAGCAAAGTCGTTGGGTTGCAAAATGATACTCCTTGCCCCCCTACTGGCCTCGACAGATATGGATGTCCTTCAAGAATGCAACTGCAGTCATAACATATGGGTTGTCCTGCCTCAGGTAGCCCTCGGTCGGCCGGATTCCAACGTCTGGGTCCGGCGTCGGATGGTGTCTCCTCCTCTCCGACGTCAGAACGGCTGGAGTATAAAGGCATCGGCCAACGCCATCTTCTTCAGTCTTTCTTGCCACGCGGTGCCCGAAGCAGAAGCAGTTCACAAGTGCCGGTCGGTCAGCTCCTGTGTTTTCAGTACCGAAGTCATCTAAAAGCTAAGTACCCCGTTGGGGAACATTTTTTCTTGCCTCAGCCGATGTCAGAACAAATTGAGAAAGTTAATAATTGTTTGTCTTGTGGTAAACAAATACCTCATAAGGACTTCCATTCTTACTGCCTTCCTTGCCTGGGCCCAGACCACGACGTCTTGGCCTGTGCTGCCTGTGCTTGCTTTAATAAGCGCACTCTCAGGTGCCGGGCAGAATTTGCCGAAGACTTTTTCGGTAAATCTTTCGCGTATATCATGCCGTCGGATCAACCGACAACTCAATCTGCCAAAAAACGAAAGGACCGGGACTGACATCTCGGCCCGCATCCACCACCGATGCTACTTCTAAACCCTCCGCTAGTGCTTCGGTCCCTTCGGAAGCGGTAATTCAACCACTCCAGGCCGACGACACAGCGTTAACACGTCCTTCGGTCTCGGAGACCTCTCCGGTGCCGGTTGTTGATTTTCCTCCAGAAACCGAAGTTCTGGATCTACCCGACACCATTCCTGTAGACAAGGTTACTCCTACACGTGGGGCTGCAAGGCCTCCTGTATCCATGTTCATCAAGGCCTTTGCACGTGCTAAGGCCGCCAGCCAGGCCAAGGCCCATCCTAAACCTGCTTCTCAAGCCCCTTCTTCTGATAAACAGATCATGTCTCTGGCTGCAGATCTTATTTCTCTTATCAGGGGGTCTCAGCCTTACCCAGACAGAGGTTCTCAGCCACCTGCAGAGAAAAGGCCCAGAACTGAGCAGGCTGACAACCTCTCTTCAGATGAAGCCTCTGGAGATTCTGAGCATTCAGATACCCAAGAAGAATCCTTCCAGGCCTATGAGGACTCTGATGCTGAGGAATCAATTCCCTCTGCCTCCCCACCAAAGGATTTCTCGTTTGGTGAAGTCCTGCACTCTGAGGGAACATTTTAAATGGCAGGGTCAGGAATTCTCTGATTCCAGGAAAAGGCTACGTACCTTCCTCAAGCTTCCCCAGCACAGACCTTTAGCTATTCCTCCAGTTATGGATGTTTTGGATGATGTTTTCTCTGACTCCAGTGCTAACCATGATTCTCTTCCCCCTGCTGCTGTCAAGCCAGACAGATACTATAGGGTCCCTGACACTCACAAACATCTTTTTAAGGCCCACTTCGTGGATCTAGAAACTATTTCACAGGGCCCCAAGGGAGTGGCTACTTCCACTGCCAAGAATCCACTGCCAGCGGATAGAGAAGCTAGGTCCCTGGAGAGATGGGGTAAAAAAGTTTATACCTCTACCACCCTAGCCATGAGGTCACTTAACTGCCTTTTTCACATGTTTCAGTACCAGGATTTTTTACTGGATGATTTACAGAAAAAGTTAGCCTCTCCTGAGCCTATTGATAGAAAGGCATTGCAGGATCATATACATAACACTCAGCAGGTTAACAATCATTTTCTTCAGTGTGGTTATGATGCATTGGAAGCTTCATGTAGGGCAGCTATGACTGGGGCTGTGATACGTAGACATGCTTGGTTAAAAGATCAGCCATTGCCAGACCATGTTAAAGTAAAATTACTTGATGCACCTCTGGAAAAACAGAAGCTTTTTGGTGCTAATGCACAAGATGTGTTGAAATCCATTGAGGAAAAAGCTGTCAGTACAGACAGTCAAGGATTTCCTCCGGGTTCAGCCACCCAGATTCAGCAGAAACTGGCCTTCAAAGAATTGGTCTTTCCCAGACTCTGACAAGTTTCAAAGGGGAAAAAACAGGCGTGCCCGAGGTAGAGGGCAATACCGAGGATCCTACAGGGGCCACCTCCAAATCAAAGAAGTGGCGTAGGCAGCCCAGCTGCACCACAAGGACAATCACAATGACTTGACTTTCATACTGCCTACAAAGGCTCAAAGAGAAGCACCTTTGGGTGGAAAATTATCCTTATTCTCAAAAAACTGGCATATCTTAACCAAGGACAACTGGATTCTGGATTTAATAGATATGTGGTAACAGATTCCACTTCCATACTTTACCAAAAAGACAAGGCATGCCAAACCTGCCACATCATCAAAGGGCAGAGGCACTCACTCAAGTTTCAAAGCTGTTAAGCATAAAAGCAATAGAAAGGGTTCCTCCTCAGGAACAAGGCCAGGGATTTTATTCAAGACTGTTCCTTGTTCCAAGAAAAGAAAACAAATGGAGGCCTATACTGGACTTGTCTACTCTAAATACTTTTCTCATTGTGCCAAAGTTCAAAATGCTGACTTTGCAGCAACTCCTTCCCATGCTGGGCAAGGGGTCTTGGCTGGTCACTCTGGACCTCAAGGAGGCATACCTGCATGTCCCAATCAGACAAAGCTGCAGAAGATACCTCAGATTTCTTGCAGGGACAGAGCATCATCAATTCTCAGCATTGCCGTTTGGCTTATCTACTGCGCCCAGAGTGGTCACGAAATGCCTGGCATCAGTAGTGGCACACTGCAGACTCCAGGGGATTTAAGTATTACCCCTACCTGGACGACTGCCTCATACAAGCAGACAACAAGCAAACCTTAGTAGCAAACTTGGACTATGTCATTCAACTACTGCAGGCCTTGGGATACACAGTCAACATTCCGAAATCAAGACTACTGCCATCCCAACAGATTATTTTCCTAGGAGCCAAACTGGACACAGAAACTCAAATGGCCTACCTCACAGAGGAAAAACAACAGCAGTTACCAGAGTACTTCAAAGGCCTAGCAAAACTCTCCCAGCTGACTGCAAGGAAAATCCTGCAGGCCTTGGGGTTCATGGCATCTTGCATTCTTCTGATAACCTTTGGCAAGACTTCATATGAGAAAGCTGCAATGGTACTTAAAAAGCTTATGGTCCCAACACAGCCAAAGCCTAGAGGACGTAATCCCACTCATTCCATGTCTGCAAAAAGAATTTTTGTGGTGGGCTAAAGCAAGTCAGTTAAAGGCATGTCTTTCAACAGACCTCAAGCAAGTCAAATGATTACAACAGACGCCTCAGATCAGGGATGGGGGGCGCACATGGAGGGCAGATGCATTCAAGGTCTATGGACACCAAGGGAAAGACATCTGCACATAAACCAAAAAGAGATGTTGGCAGTGATGCATGCAATCGAGACTTTCGAAAAATAACTGCAACAAGGACATTTGCTAATAAGGACAGACAACACCACTGTCATGTGGTATATAAACAAGCAGGGAGGCACTCATTCTTATCCCCTCTGCAGACTAACAATGATTCTCTGGGAAAAATCCCTGAGTCTGAAGATACATTTGCAATCCCAGTTTGTGCCAGGCAAGGACAATGTACTGGCGGACAAGCTGAGCAGAAATTTCTTGGAACCACACGAATGGATGCTGCATCCTCACATTTTCTCACAACTAACAAAGACATGGGGAAGACCGGACGTAGATCTCTTTGCTTCTCACATAAATCATCACCTGGAAAAGTTCTGCACAAGGACCCACCATCCTCTAGCCTGGAAAACGGATGCTCTCTCCTTCAGCTGGAATTCCCTAAAATGTATGCATTCCTCCTCTACCTCTGCTGACCAAGGTGATACTGAAGATCAAAGCAGAACAACCAACAGGCATTTTGATAGCTCCAGACTGGCCAAGGCAACACTGGTACCCATTGCTGTTGAGCATAACTCGGACCAAACCGTGGCCTCTGCCCCTATGGCCCCTGCTTCTAACACAACACAATTACAGGACTGTCCATCAAAACCTGAAAACATTGCATCTGACAGCCTGGAGGTTACCATGACTCCTTCCGCTATCTCTCTTTCCAAAACAGTTCAAGAGATCTTACTGGAAGCACCCAGTCCTTCCACCAGAAAAACCTATTCAGCCAAGTGGAAGAGATTCAGCATCTGGAATGCCAACAGGGGTCAGGATACAACATTACTGAGTATACCTCAGATATTAGAATACTTGGCAGAAATGTTTCATTCTGGACTCTCATATTCTTCTATAAAGATTCACGCCTCAGCAATCTCAGCAAAATACAATTGTGATCCACCAGTGTTTTCACATCCTTTGCTAAGACAGTTCCTAAGAGGGATAAAGAATATCAAACCTCCCAGAAAACAGCCAGTACCTGCATGGGACCTCAATTTCGTTTTGGAAAAATTAACTCTTCCTCCTTTTGAGCCACCAGCAACTTCAGAAATGCAATTTCTATCATGGAAAACGGTCTTTCTATTGGCAATCACATCTGCAAGAAGAGTCTCGGAGATACAGGCACTCATGGCAGTGCCTCCCTTCCTCATTTTTCATCAGGACAGAGTTTCTCTAAGAACCAATCCTACATTCATGCCAAAAGTAATTTCCAGGGTGTCTCTAAATCAAGCTATTCACCTGCCTACTTTCTTCCCCAATCCTCAAAATGGGGGAAAACTGCTGCATACTTTGGACATACACAGGCAACTACGCTACTACTTGGACAGAACTAAGGCCACCAGAAAGTCTGACCAACTGTTTGTAGCCTATGCTGCTGGAGTACAAGGAAAAGCAATCTCCAAACAAACAATTTCAAAATGGACTGGACACTGCATCAGATTCTGCTATTCTTTCCATGGAAAAGGTGTGCCAGCCAATATTAGGCCACATTCCACCAGAGCTATAGCCACATCCACAGCTTTCCTAAGAGGAGTGGCTACAAAGGACATTCTAGAGGCTGCTACATGGAGCTCCGTGCATACATTTACCAAGCACTACAACCTGCCTTTATACTCCAGATCCCGAGCAGGCTTTGCTTCGGCAGTCCTTCAGGGCATTTTAGCTACACCATCCCTTTCTTAGTTCCATCCACCCCCAGCTTGGCTATGGTATTCAACCCATATGTTATGACTGCAGTTGCATTCTTGAAGGACATAGTACAGTTTTGTACCTACCATAAATGTAGATGTCTGATAGATATGCAACTGCAGTCGGATTTTCCACCCTCCTACCCTCTGCAACTTTCTTTATGGGTCCACTACCCCTATTCCTATTAGCTGGGGGTATCTCCTATGGTGTATCTGTTTATTACTGTTGTGCATGTCTGGAATTGTTTTATCCATTCACCAAATTTAGCCTTCCTAGGAGGGCACCTGGCATCTGAGGCAAGAAACACTGAAGAAGATGGCGTCGGCCGATGCCTTTATACTCCAGCCGTTCTGACGTCGGAGAGGAGGCGACACCAGCCGATGCCGGACCCAGACTTTGGAATCCAGCCGACCGAGGGCTGCCTGAGGCAGGACAATCCATATGTTATAACTGCAGTTGCATATCTATCAGACATCTACATTTATGGTAGGTACAAAACTGTACTTTCCCATTCCTGCACCATTACCTTCTCGATCAATCCTGGACTCTGGACCCAATTCCAGATCTGATTCATCAATCAGGCTGATTGCATCAATCCCTCCAAACTCTCCAGCTCACAGCTTAGTTGCTCCACTTCCAACCTTAGCCAGGCTTCCCAGCATTTCTTCAGCAGTACGTGAGATTATCGTCTCTTCTCACAAGTCTACAACGAGGAAAACTTATGCTAGCAAATGGAAACGTTTTTCTTGTTGGGCAAAGGCTAGGAATGTGGATCTCTTTTCAGCCCCAGTCCACGAAATTGTGGAATTCCTAGCACAACTGTTTCACTCCGGGTCTGCTTCCGCTATGATCGGGGTACAATTAGCGGCCATTTCTAACTTTCATGTTGGTTTGTTGAATTCTAACATTATGTCTCATAAGCTCTGTAAAGCTTTTTTGAGAGGGGCAGCTCTTCTTAGGCCTCCAGTGATAGATCCCCCTCCTCCTTGGGACCTTAATTTAGTCCTAACTTCCTTAATTCTGCCCCCTTTTGAACCAGCAGCATCCTGCTCTATCAAGTTTCTATCGTGGAAGACACTCTTTCTGGTAGCTATTACTTCAGCCAGACGCGTCTCCGAACTTCAGGCGCTCTGTGTTCGTCCTCCCTACTTGGTTTTTCATAAGGACAGGATTGCACTGAGGACTAATCCTTTGTTTCTTCCTAAAGTCTGCTCAGAAAATAATTTAAACCAATCTATAGATCTTCCTGTGTTTTTCCCTAATCATACCAACAAGGCAGAGTACAAACTACACCAATTGGACGGTCATAGACAATTGCGTTTTTACCTGCACAGAACTAAGGAAATAAGGAAGTCAGACCAACTATTCCTTTCTTATGCCTCGGGCAAACAAGGTCTCCCAGTTTCCAAGGTAACCTTGTCTAGATGGTTGTCACACACTATTACTTTCATTTATCAGTTAAGGAACAAAGAGTTACCTATTAAACCGAAAGGTCATTCTACTAGGGCCTTGACCACCTCTGTAGCCTTCTAGTCTAGGTTGCCCATGGATTCTATCTGTGTAGCTGCCACGTGGGCAAACCCTCATACCTTTATTTCTCATTACAAGTTGGATATGGTCTCCAGGAGCAGAGCTGACTTTGGTTCCAGTCCTGAAGAGTCTGTTCCACTGAGCCACCCAGGATATTAGGTGCTAGGGATGCTGTCCCAACCAGCAAGAACGAAGGCGAGATAGACAACTTAAAGAAGTTATGTACCTACCATAACGTTCCATGTTAGTTGTCTTCATCTCGGCTTCCTTCTTGCGTCCCACCCTCCATCCCCCTGTCCTAGTGGGCCGAGAGGAGTTCCTGTTTCACTGGCTGTGTGTTCTCTTGTTTTTCCTCTATTGACTTAGAGAATATGGCAGGTATAGTCAACTAATTATTTTGAATGGTTTATTCTCTTATGTCTGGAGTTAGCTATTTCAAACGAGATCTGGGTAGCTATCGCTAGGCATTATGGGATAAGGGGTAGCCTCGAGCCAGTAAACAGCTCTCGAGCTATTGAAGATGGCCGAATCAGAGCCGAGGATCTGCTCCAATCCCCAACCAGCAAGGAAGGAAGGCGAGATGAAGACAACTAACATGGAACCTTATGGTAGGTACATAACTTCTTTTTTTGGAAGCCAGAAGCCTAGTACTAGAAAATCTTATGCTGACAAATGGAAGAGATTCTGTGCTTGGAATCAAGCACAAGGAACTGATACAGCAGAACCACATATTCCTCAGATATTACAATACTTAACTGAGATGCTTGACAAAGGCCTATCTTTCTCATCAATCAAAATCCATGCCTCTGCCATTTTGGCTCATTACAATACAGAGCCATCAATCTTTTCTCATCCTTTACAAAAGCAGTATCTTAGATGAGCCAAAAATTTAAGGCCTCCTAGAAGATCACCACTACCTGCATGGGACCTCAATTATGTGTTGGAAAAGTTCACCCTGTCTCCATTTGAACCAGCTGCTACCGCTGACATAAAGTTCTTATCATGGAAGACAGCTCTGTTACTAGCAATTACTTCAGCAAGAAGAGTTTCAGAGCTACAGGCCCTCATGGCTGTAGAGCCTTTTGTCATATTTCACCCAGACAGGGTGTGTCTGAGGACAAATCCTACTTTTATGTCTAAGGTGGTTTCCAGTGTGGCTCTTAACCAAACAATTCATCTGCCAACTTTTTATCCAAATCAGCAGAACAAAGGGGAGAGAATTCTGCATTCCTTGGACATATACAGACAGCTAAGATTCTACTTGAGCAGGACTAAAGCTCTAAGAAAAACTGAGCAGTTACTAGTGTCATATGTTGCAGGATCAGAAGGAAAGGCTGTTTCAAAGCAGACAATTTCAAAGTGGATAAGCCACTGCATCAGTTTCTGCTACTTACACCATGGTAAACCTGTGCCCAAGGGCATTAGGTCTCATTACACCAGAGCTGCATCTGCTTCACCAGCCTTTCTCAGAGGAGTACCAACCAAAGACATTCTAGAGGCTGGTACTTGGAGTTCTCTTCACACCTTTACAAAGCATTACCATTTGCCTCTCTACTGCAAGTCCAGGGCAGGCTTTGCCACTGCATTGCTGCAGGGCCTTATAGCCACACCTAATGCTGTTTTGCTCCAGCCTCCCAACCATAGCTTTGGGATTCTACCCAAATGTAATGACTGCAACAGTGAAACACGAAGAACATAGTACAGTTGTGTACACTTACCATAAATGTAGATGTTCGAGTGTATTCACTGTTGCAGTCCAGGTTACCCTCCCGCCATCCCCCTGTCATTCTAAAGTTTATCTTTCCTTCTCTATCTTCTACAACCTTTTTGGGGGCACCTGACATTGGGGGCAAGAAAAACTAAAGAAAGTGGCGTCGGCTGCATGTTTTATACCCCTGACGACCTGACGTCATGGAAGAGAAGACAGCAACCGACACAGGACTTTTAATTCAGGCCGACTGAGGGCAACCTGCCAGCAGATCACCCCAAATGTAATGACTGCAACAGTGAATACACTCAAACATCTACATTTATGGTAAGTGTACACAACTGTACTTTACCCTCCCTCCAGCTCCCTGACTTCTCTTGGCTCTACATTTCCTTCTTGTTTTAAGCTTTCTGGTGTATTTGCTTTTTGATGGAGGTGTACCATAACATATAATTGCTTCCCATTGTGGGGGCACCTGACATGTGGGCCAAGAAAAACTGATGTAATGGCGTCTGCTGCATGTTTTATACCCCTGACTACCTGGCGTCATGGAAGAAGAGAGTATCCGACGCAGGAATCCAAGACTCTAGTATTCAGGCTGGCTAAGGGCTACCTGCAGGCAGATAACCCAAATGTATTGACTGCAACAGTGAATACACTCCAACATCTACGTTTATGGTAAGTGTACACAACTGTACTTTGTGGGGAATCTCAAATGGGTCTGTTAGTCTCCTTTCAAAACCAACAGCTGAAATAATTCTACACCAGGACTCCTTGCAAGCAGGCCTGGAAAAAACATTTTTTATTCCTGTGGTCAGGAATATTTCTGTATGCGTTTCCACTTTTCCCGCTGCTATACATGGTAATTCTAAAGATTTGGATGGACTCCCCAAAATTATTGCACTAACTCCCTTTTGAACCCGGCAACATTGCTTCTCCCTTCTTGTGGAACTGGCCAATAGTCGTTACCACAAGCTTCTTCAGAGACTAGACCTGCTCACACAAGACAAAGGGAATTTGATGCATTCCAGTCTCAAACAACTTCAGGTAACTGCCTGGATGATTCAGTTTTGGTAACTTTTAAGCACCTCATGAGTATGTGCAGTAGAGTACTAAAGGAGTTAAGAAAATTTAAAGTTATGCATTCAAAATAAATAGGCATCTGTGTTGTCCATTTTCATTCTTCTTCAATGTATGGGTTGAGATCGAACCTTGGATCAGACTCTGCAACATATTCCAGATCCAACTCTCAAGCTCCTCCCTCTACCCATAATGCCCTATTCCATCCCCATTGTCTCAGGTCGAGTTTGCTGCCATACATTTATGTATTTAAACAGAGACAGGTATAGATAGAAAAGGTAGGGTTCAATCCCAGAACTGTGTGATGTTCTTCTAGAACCCAGTGGTCCATGGTAATGGTGGCCCAGATGTTTGAGTGAAAGGGGAGTTTTCCTCCTAGGGGTAAGTGAAGGTGGGCAGAGGGAAGGGGTGGAGGAGGTGAGTCATTGGGAGTTCCTACCATAAGGGGGTGGCGTAGAACTCCCTGGTTTCGAAGTGGAGGTAGTTCACTGCGTAGATCTCTGCACTCCTTATGGCTGCTGTCTGGGGGGTCTCTTTCCATGGGGCCTACACTGGGCTGGTTTACTGGCAGCAGGAAGGGACTAGTGTTTGGAGGGACAATGCCTGCTGAACCTAGGGGGCTGCACCTGCAAGAACTCCTTAACTGTTTGCATAGATTTTGCTTTTTCTTCCATCTTTTTTTAAAGACCTCTTCTGCCTTAGTGCTAAATATGTTATCTTTGTGCAAGGGGGCGTCCAACAATTTAGATTTGGCATGGTCTGGCAGGGGCTGTTCCTTAAGCCATATATGCTTTCTAATGACAGATCTAGTGACTGCTGCCCATGCAGAAGCTTCTAGGGCATCAAAACCACAGCGCAGGTTGCGTTTAGTTATTTGACTTGCAGAATGCATTAACTCTTATAATTCTTTAGTCCAGTAGGCCTCTCCTGAAGAAAGAGTTGGGGGGGGGTGGATGGAAAAGATAGGAAGGATGAACCTGGACAACACAGATGCCTAGTTATGGTGAGTACTTAACTTTTAAATCTGATGTTCTTTTCATGCTTCCTCAGTGTATGGGCAGAGTCCCCAGCTTTATTGATCTTTGGTGGCCCTCATGGAAGGATTTTCCGGAGTACCACCGAACCAAAGGCAGCTCTGTTTCTGGAAATAATGTCCCATTTGTAATGAATAACAAAAGTATGAGCATTGGATCATGTGGCCAAAGCAGAAATGTCATCCGTAGATATTCTTCACCAAAAAGCAGATGATGTAGCCGTGGATCTGGTTGAATGAGCTTTGGGAGGTTTAGATAATGTCATGCCTTTCTGAGAATAAATCCAGGAAATACAGTCTGTAATCCAAACAAACTCTGGTGTTTTGTGCACATCAAGGTGATGCAGCATGTATTCTCCTTTACTGGAAAAAAAGTGGAAAGAAAACTGGTAAGTGATTGGATTGGTTAATGTTATTTTCAGATGCCACTTTAGGTAGAAACAGTCTGTAAGGAGACCCTGTCCTTATGAAAAATGATGTAAGGAGTTTTTGAAGAAAAAGCCTGGAGTTTGGATATTCTTTTTGCAGAAGTAATGGCTACCAAGAAAATTGTTTTCCATGATAGGAATTTTAGATCATATCTGTCTGTTCAAAGGGTGTCTGCGTGAGTACAGCTGTCAGATCCCAAGGGGGAGAGAGATCCTATATTGGGGCCTTAGAAAGAAAATACCTTTCAGGAAAGATTTACATAATCTAGATGAAACCAAGGAAAATGGTTTGTTCCCTGTGTGAAAATTGGAAATTGCTGCCAGTTGAAGTTTAATTGTAGTGAAACTAGTTCCCTTAAAAAAGAGTTGCTAAAAACTGAAAAATTGCAGAAATTGGGGCAGAGAAAGGGTCAGTTTCAGTATGCCACCCAAAGGGAGAAATCTCTTCCATTTGCTTTTGTACTCTTTTTTTTTGGTAGAATCTTTTTGAGAAGCCAAAATAATGTCACATACAGGGGAAGCAAACCTGGACTGTCTCCTCTATTACTGGAAGTGGAGAAAACATGCAGTTATTTTGAGGGCCTGAAGGTTGGTATGTTGGATCCCTGATGGGTGAGAAAGGAGATCCAGAGTTGGTTCCAGTATCCTTGGAGGATAAAGGTGTGAGACCATAGAAACGGGAACCCCACTTGCCGAGGCCAGAAAAGGGCAGTGAGGATATGAGCTCTTCAGCCAATTTGCTTTCTGTAGAAATTTGGTAATCGAGGGGAGAAGAATGGTAAGCATAAAGGAGTCGCGAAGCATGCACTAGAGTGTCTCTTGGTGACTTCCCCTGAGGGGGGGATAAAGTACTTGCTTCACTTGTTGAAGGGAGTGGCAAATAGGTTGCAGCAAGGTTGGCCCCAATGTTGGAAGATCATCTCCGCTACAAACTGAGAGACCACTCGTGTGGCAGAGTGGATCGGCTTAGTTTGCCCTCTAGCCCTTTGGTCTTCCCCAGAATGTGTGCGTCACAATTAGCGGTCCGAGGAGATTATCCATTCCCACCTCTCATGGCCTGTCTGCAAAGGGGATAAGATCGAGTTCCTCCTGGCTTGTTGATATATCAGACTGCAGAAATGTTGTCGATATGAATTGCAGTAGTCCCCAAGGGAAAAGCGTCTTGAAATGCACGCAGTAGGGCTGCTCTCATTTCTAGGGCATTGATATGCAATTTGGTCTCTTCGGGGGACCACATGCCTTGGACCGTTCTTCCCAAGAAATGCCCACCCCCCCAGTTGAGAAGCATCAGTGGTCACTGTGGCTACTAGGTGTGGTAGAACAATGGGTCTGCCAAGAATGATTGTCCGATTGTATCTACCAGCAAATGTGTTGCTTGCAAATTGGGGTGAGGTTTACTGGAAAGGATAGGGGTTGATATAGGATGGACCACTGTACAGCTAGAGTCCATTGGAAAACCTGCATAAAGAAACCTGCTAGAGGAAGTAGTACTATGGCTGCTGCCATTGATCCTAGTGCTTGAAGTACTAACCTTGCCAGGTAAGATGGATGGGCATTGAGAATCTGAACCTTGTTTCTGATAGTTGTGATATGATGGTGAGGAAGAGATGCTACCTGTGTCGTCTAAAACTCGGCCGATGAACTCCAGTCACTGAACTGGCATGATTTATTGTAATACCCAAAGATTTGCAAATCTGGAGCAAATAGTCCCTGATATTCTGAACTAGATACTTGGAGTTGGCAGTGTGAAGCCAGTCTTCTAGATATGGATACTCCTGGAATCCATTTCAGTCACCTGTAAGCTGCCAGAACTGTTATGCATTTGGTAAACACCCTAGGGGCTGTGGTGTGTCCAAAGAGTAGATCTGTGAATTGGTAATGACTGGCACCCAGCTGAAAGCATAAATACCTTCTGGATCGCCTGTCTATTTTGATATGATAGTATGCATCCTGAAGGTCTATAGAATACATCCAATTGTCCTTGTGAAGAAAGGGTAGGATGGACTGAGCAGTAACCATTTTGAACTTCACTTTCTTTACGTACTGATTGTTTGCTTGGATCCAAAATGGGTCTGAGGTCCCCTGTTTTCTTTGGCACTAAAAAGAAGCATGAATAAGTTCCAAATCCTGTCTGGCAGGACCATTTATTTATTTATTTATTTATTTATTTCCAGTTTGATAACCGGGGAAGTCCACTGGGCCCAAAAGCCCGTTTTCAGTGGAGGCCCGGGGAGAAAAGCTCCATGATAATACATTACACACAAAAACACAGCAGAACAGATCTAAACTAATACACACAAAAACACACTCTGTTCTAATAGCATAATACTTTAACAATTTCCAAACAAGAATGAGGTGCATTGGGCACTATACATAAGAAAAAGATATATTAGTGCAACTGTCTTACTAGCAGTTTCTGGACTTTGTGCTGCTGCCTTCTTTTGACTGGATGAAGTGTTGGGAAATTTCTTCCTTTGGAGAAATGGAAGAAGGAAAAAATGGTATGTAATAATCTCTAGATATTATTCTTAGCACCCATGCATCTTGTGTTATACTTGCCAATGTATGTGAGTGCAAAAATAATGACCCCTGACTGCCTCGAGTTGGATAGTCGGGCAGCACTTCAGGAGTGCTTTAAGGACCTGTCTGAAAAAGAATCTGTGAAGGTGATATCTACCATTAAAGTTTCCTCCTTTGCCTCTGGAGGAATTATCCCCACATGAATCTTGGAAGTCTGTCTGAGATTTATGGAGCCACATCTTACCCACCTCTCTGATTCTAGTAAAGGTTTGTCGAGGCATAGAAAACTAATACCATGGCAGACTGTCTCCATCTTGCTCGCTGCAGGTAAGCATATCTTTTACCTGTGGACAGGAAGTGCCATCAAATGGAGCATTAATAAAGGATGTCTTAACAGGCTCCACAAAGTTAAATTGCAGCGTCTAGCCATGTCTCCTTATGGCAATGCCTGAACCCAGCTGTTCGTGAGGTACTTTCAGCTTTGTGAGAGATCAACCTAATCAAAGAGTTTGATATAGATAATAGTGTCCATTTGTGATGATGTTTTTTCAAAGTCCTCAGCAGACATGAACTCAAGAGTATTTGAAAGTTGTTTGGTCAAGTTTCTGTCCCTGTGGAATAGGCCTGACCAGCTCAGAGGTCAACACTGTTGAGAGAAAAAGGGATAGGATCCGAAACATAAGGCTGTACTTTTTGGAGAGAGAAAGCCCTTTCCACCACCTTGAAAGCAGACGGACCTGAGGAAGTTTTGACTGGGCTTCTCAGAGCCGAAGCACTGATTAGGTTAGATGTAGGCCACCCTGGGATCCATGCCTTGGGAATGGAATTGGATCCGAACTCTGCAGTGCCAAGGCACCAATGAAGACCTGGGGGGACTTTGGAGAGGAACATTTCGTGTGCTTTAGAGAAGCAGACTTAGTCGTTGAGGGGGTTTGAAACCCTGAAGAGGATATAGAAGGGAGAAAACTTCTTAAAATAAGCTTATTACATCTGTCTGCCACAGCTCCTGGATTAAAAGTAGAGCAGGACTTGCAAGACATGCCTGAGTGTACATCCCCAAGATAGTACATGCACTCCTTGTGAGCATCTGAGTTTGGGATTACAAGAAGTGCATTTCTTAAAGCCTGTTGGTTTGTCAGACTTGTTAAGAGACAAATAGAAAAAAGGAACAGGTAAAGTACTAATAGTTTTTTTTTTTTTTTTCTTATGGCAAAGAAAGAAGGAAGGAAGGTTAATTACAAACTATGGTAAACTGAGAAAACACCCTGTAGGGAAAAAAGGGTAATCAGAAATACAATGGTAAAGTAGGATTACTATAACAATAGTAGCAAAAATAGGAAAATCCTAACGACCAGCAAGAAACTAAGAGTGAGAATAGTAAACTAGCTAAGTAGAAATTTAAAGGAAAAAAAATTTAAAGTTGAATAACTCTCAAAATGTCAGTATTGCAATTTGAGAGTAGAACCTGCATCTGTTCAGGATGGTGGCAAATGAGATCTGAGGCAATGGGGAATAGAACAGGGCGTTATGGGTAGAGGAGCTCGAGAGCTGGATCCAAAGTGTGGAATATGTGTCTGAGTCTGATCCAAACCCTTAAGTGGAGGAAGAATGAAAAGGACAACATCAGATCGTACTTCTAGGAAATGTTATGTTGGTAAATGAAAAGATTTTCAAGTTGTCTAATAACCAGTCTTGTCAGGGAATGCATACCTCTGGTTCTGAAATATTTTTTGGATTACTTTCCTCTGGCCTGTCTTATAAATCTGTATGTCTTGTGACCATTTTAGCATGTCTGCCTGTAGATGCTTCCTTTTCTTCCCGGTTTTTGGTAAAAAAAAAAAAAAAAAAAAAAAGTTTATGGGAGTTACTTATTAGGCCTGCTGGAAAACAGCTGTCCTCTTCATAAAAGCTTAACTTTGGGCATGAAAAAGTTTACCATGTCTCCCTTTTAGCTAGCTAACTCATTAGGAGGGCTTTAGATTTATTACATTGAAGACTGTGCTTCTTATTGCTGTGACATCTGCAGAAAGAGTGTCCAGCTGCAGACTTAGAGGTAGGTTCACATTAGGAGTAAATCCTTCATTTATGCCCAAAGTTGATTCAGAGTTTATGCTGAATTAAGCCATCAGTCTACCAGTGTTCTGTCCAGAACTTCACAACCAGGGATTAAGGATTCTGCATACTCTGGAGTTGCAGAAGAGCTCGGGTACTATATTGATAGAACTAAATCCTTCAGAAAAGCATATCAGATTTTTTGTTCGTATGATGGAACAAACAAGGGACAGCCCATGCAAAGCAGACTGTTTCTAGAAGTTGTCTGCATTTTGTTATACCCACCATGGTAAATCTGTTTCAGGCAGTACTGAGGCATATTCTATTGGATCCTTGGCATTTACTATGGCATACTGGAAAGAAATGGACTGTTTAAGCATTCTAGAGGCAGCAACCTCGTCCTCTGCACTTAAAGCCTTACAAACTGGATTCCTTTCTGTGTCTAGCACTGGCTTTGTTAGGACCATTCTCCAGGGGTTCCTGGGTCCTTATCTTTCCTCCTCCCAGGTTGGATAGGGTTTGATAATCAACCCTTATAGCTAAAAGGCTACATTTGCAGGGAGAATGATGAACCTAGTGCAGTTGTGTAAACTGCAGTTACCATAATATATTTTTGAATTTCTCACTGCTGCAGTATCCGCACTTGCTAAGCAATCCCCCTACCTTTGTATGTATATAGTTAGTGCTGGGTTATAAAGTTTTTTTTTGTTTTTTGCTGTTATTTAGGTTCAGGATGAGCAAGAAAATTTTGCTGGCCTAAGTACCAGAGAAACTTACCTTCTCCAGGCCCAGCAAACACCCACTGCCTGACATCACAGTGCATGGGTATAAGAGTCGGACATGTTTTTAGATCTCTATTGTTGTCGAATTCCAGAGCATGCAGTTTGTAGAGTGCATTGGCTCGGCAGTGCCAGAAACCTTCCTAAGCAAAGTACCCCATAGAGGAATTATTTCTTCTTTACATCCTATTGCATAATTAGATATTCTGTGAGAAATAGTTGTTGAGTATGAGAAGCAAAATCTATATCAAGACTTCATTTGTGTTGTCTTTTTTTGCTTGGACCTGGAGCACAATGTGCCACATTGTCCCCACTGCACTCATTTTAATAGTTGAATGATTAAGAAAAGGCAGAGTCAGTAGCTGAATTCATAGAAAAAAAGGGTGTCAAAGGCACTCATGCAGCATTGCATGTGTGGTTCCGTCTTCAGCCTCTCGTTGACATGGGTAGAAGTGTCCTTAAGCATGTTAGAGTAGCAGATGACAGTGATTCGCCATCTGTTAATCTACCCAGAGTTGTGATTATTGAAGGAGAAGATATACTTTTGCAATTCCCTCTGGTGACAGTGGTTGGCTGAGGCCTCTACTGTGACCCTTTTGGCACCCGATATTTAAGCGGCTTCCATATCTGCACAGGTTGTTGGACTTGGGCCTTCGGCAGTTTCTGGAGTTGCTTTGCAGACTTCTGCTTTTGATGCCCACACTAAGTCTTCAGAGGGGGGAGGGAGGAATGGGTTAGAGAGGACTTGTTAGGTTGGTGACCATGGCCTGTGCTCAGTCCACTGTGGCCTAGCTCCAGTTTATCCGACATCACACTGAAACCCAAAGGCCAAATTTAAAAAGACTGCTTCCAGCTTGCTGCAGCCTAAGCCTTTTGGCTCCAATCCCATCAGGCCTACCAGCAGAATCAACTCAGACTGGTTGAGGACCTCATACAAATTGTGAGATCTAAACAGCAGTCTTGCTAGAACCCCTGCTACAAGGTAATTTCCTGAGAAACGAGGGGCATTTCCTCCCAGGATTCCACTGACTGGTATGACTGAGGATGAATTAGCATGTTGACCAAATTTCCACTGGTTCATATGCTGATTCATAGTATGAAAATCTCGTCTCTGTTTCACCACCTGGGGGTTGCATTGCCCAGTCTAAGAAGAGGTTTAGAGAATTTTTAAAATTCCCTGAGCATTAACCCCTTGCTGTGTCCCCAGAACTAGAGGTAGTTGATATCATACGAGTCTTCCATGCATCATGACTCCCAACCACCTGCTTCTAGGAAGCCAGACAACTTTTACAGGGTCCTAGATTCCCATAAATCTCTGTTTAGAAATCCTTTAGTGATGGTGCTCAGGATCCCAGGTTTATGTCTGCAACTCTTGTTCGCAGCATTCTTTGTGGTTTTGATGCTTTAGAGGCATCATTTAGGATGGCTGTCTTCTGTCATTTGTAGGCATGCTTGGTTAAGGGTACAGCCCCACCTATAGCATATTAAGTCTGAACTCCTGAATGGTATCTCTGGGCAACGAGTTGTTTGGACCTAAGAATGAAAATTCTTTTGAAACAAAATTGGAAGGCAAAGCTAAATTAGCGTGGACTCTTGGAGATTCAGCCACTGAGATTTAGCAGGAATTACCCTAGCAAGCAGTAATTCTTTGCTTCCTTTCAACCCAAAGAGATAGATAAAAGATGGTAAGCTGACCATGGTAGTATGCAACTCAGCCAGGCACTTCCATATTTCCTCACCCCTTGGGTCTTAATCGTAGTAAAGTTAGGCTACAGATTACACTTTTCCTCTCTCCTAAAAAACAATGGTTATTCCTTATGTTCCAAAAGGTCAGTTGTAGAAGGCTTTTACTCAAGTAGATCTGTTGATAGCTCAGGGTGCCATAGAGCCAGTCCCTCTAAAAGAAAGCGACACAGGGTATTACTCAAAACGGTTTCCTTATTCGAAGAAAAGAAGGAACCTGGAGGCCTGTCTTGTATATTTTAAGAGTAAACAGGTTAATGCTGATTCCGAAGTTCAAAATGTTATCCCTGAAAAAGCTTCTGCCCATGCTAACCTCTCAGGAGTTTGTGGTCACTTTAGGTCTGAAAGATGCTTGCATCCATATTCCCATTGCAAAAGCCCATAGCCGGTATCTTTGCTTCTGAACAGGTTGGAAATGTTATCAATTCTTTGTTCTTTTCAATTAATTGCAACTAGAGTTTTTACAAGGGGTCTGGCCCCTAGTAATCTGCCTTCTGCAGAGCAAAGGGCATTCAGATGTGCCCTGCCTGGTTGACTGCTTAATTCATGCAAACTGTCTAGGATTTGCAGTCTTCTCTTCAATTGGTCATGACTGTTTTCTCAAAGTTGGTTTTCACTCTAAATTTACAGAAGTCCTGTCTGATCTCACCACACAAATTAGTGTTTCTAGAAGCCTTGCTACACACACAAATAAATAAATGTCCGCCTTTCCAGAGGAGAAGTTTCTTTCCTGACCTAGTAGTCCCACTTCCTCCTGGCTCAGTCAGCCATTCCAGCTAGGGAAGTCTTGAGTTTTGGATACATGGTTTCATGTATTCAGTTGCATTTGAGAACTGTTCAACGGTGTTAACACAGAAATTCTTTCAGCCTCATGATACAGTTCCTCCCTTGTTTAAAAAGAAGTTAGAGTAGTGGATTTGGGCATGCATTCTGAATAAGGGGATTGTCTTTCAAATTCAGCTGCAAATTTAGATCCCAACCTCAGATGCTTCAACTGTGTCATGGGACTTAAATTACAGCAACCACCATGTGCAGGGAAAGTGGAACCAAACCTTTTAAAAGAAAACCACGCAAACCAAAAAGAGATATCGGCAGCCCTAAAAGGCATATTGACATTCAAGAAACTGTCGAAACCAAAGATTCTGCTAGTGAAGACAGGCAGCACCACGGTGAATGGGGTACATAAGCAGAAGGAGGAACACATTCGTATCCCTGCCACTTAACCATGCAGCTGTGGGATACAGCTCAGGCCATGGGGACTACACCATGTGGCCTAATACCTGCCAGGGGAGTACAGCCTTTTAGCAGGCAACCTCAGCAGGTCAGAGACAGATCCCCATGAGTGGACTCTAAGCAGGGATATTTTTGACAGATAATGCAGAAATGGCTTATGCCTGAACTAGGCCTTTTGCAACAAAACGGGCAGTTTGAAAAATTTTGCACAAGTGCCACAAACAGCGAGACCTGAAGGACTAATGTCTTTCAGTGGACAGGCCTGTTTTTCTGTGTTTTCCTTCCCATAACTCTCATCCCCAAGGTATCACTGAAGATGGAAGAAGGGGTAAGGGTAATTATAATAGCATCTGTTTAGCAAAGGCAGCATTGGTTTCCTCTGCTGCACAACCTGAGCAAGCAGGAACTGTGGCTGCTACCTCAGAACGTGAACTTTTTAAGCCAGAACAGGGGAATCATTGTATACTCAACCTTAGCACCTTGAGTATGACAGCATGATTAATTACTACTTCCCCAACAAGAGATTTCTTTTAAGTATGTCCTGGTTATTTTAAGAAGACCATAAAACCATATACTAAGATATGCCTCTCAAAATGGAAAATATTTACTATTTGCTGCCACTCAAAAATTTAAGCTCCCACTTGCTGCAAAACCTGTCCTTGGTGTTAACATGCATAGCTGAATTATTTAATTCTGACCTTCCTTATTCTAGTATCAAGATTCATGCGTCAACCATTACTGGCTACCTCCAGTGCCACCAACTCTTTTTTATAATTTCCTTTTGAAATAAATTCTGAAGGGCATCATTCACCTCAGGCCTACCTGGCAAGTACCTACTCCTTCCTTGGATTTCAGTTTTGCTTTAGAGAAGTTTAGCTGTCCACCTTTTGAGCCTGAAGCCTTTGCTGACATCACTTTTTTTCCTGGGAGACTCCTGGTTGCAATAATAGCCACTAGAAAGACAGAGTCTTAGAATTGCAGGCTGTAATGTGCACTGAGTCCTACTTGATCTTCCACAGTGACAGGGTTACACTCAGGACAGATCTCTCCTTTTATGCTCAAGGTGGTCACTTAAAATATCTTTCGATCAGTATATACACCTACTTAGCTTCTTTTGTAATCCTCAGAGCAGGGGAGAGTGTATTTTACGTTCCATAGATATTCATAGACAGCTCAGATACTAATGTGACAAAGCCAAGAACATTAGGAAGTCAAACAGACTTTTTGCTGTCAACAAAATAGGGAAGTGTGTAAGCAAGCCATTTCCAAATGGATTTCAGGCTATTACATTTTGTTACAAACGCCATGGTAAACAACCCCCTTAGCATATAGGAACACATCCACAGTGGAGCAACAGGTAGCTCACTCCCCATTTATGCAGAAGGCTGTGGGTTCTATTCCCACACCATGTAAACAGTTGCTGATCCTGTAGTTCAGCTTAAGGGGGGGGGGTGCTGTACTCTTGATTGTGTTGTCCTTCTGATGAGACATTTAACTGTGGCCCAGTCTGCCTGAGATGGTTCAAGTTTAAGGTGGTTAAAAGATTTCATGGCGCCTATAGGAAAGAGTAGGGGCCTTTAACACAGCACAAAAAGTATTTTCAAAATGTACATATTTAAAGACACATATAAGCGCATTTCTGTTTGTATGATTTTTTTATAGCATTCTCATTGATGTTCATCGTGCATACAGCTGCAGTCATAACAGATGGGTTCTCCTGCCGTCAGGCAGGTCCTCGATCGGCCGAATTCCAAAGTCTAGGTCCGGCGTCGGTTGTCGTCGCCTTCTCCCTGACGTCAGTGCGACAGGGGTATAAAACAACCAGCCGACGCCATTTTCTTCAGTCTTTCGGTGCCCGAAGCAGAAGCAGTTCGCAAGTGCCAGTCGGCCAACTCCTGAAATTGCGAAAATTTTGCAACCGAAGTCTTCTTGAAAGCTAAGTACCCCGTTGGGGAAACTTTTCTTGCCTCAGACCGATGTCAGACAAAGTTAATAATTGTATTTCATGTGGGAAGCAAATACCGCATAAGGATTTTCATTCCCTCTGCATTCCTTGCTTAGGCCCAGACCACGACGTCTTGGTCTGTCGTTTTTGTGCTACATTCAACAAACGCACCATTAAGAGTCGGGCGGAGTTCACCCAGCACTAATTTGGCAAAAAATTTAACTACATTATGTCGTCGGATACTCCGACTCCAGTTTTGTCTAAAAAACGCAAAGATAAGGACCGACACACGAGGTCCGCGACCTCTACCGACACCACGCCAAAGCTGACTACAGGTGGTCCGGTTCTCAGCGAGGTGCCTACGCAGCCCCTGCCTACCGACGACACTTCATTGGCGGTGTCTACAGTGCTCGAGGTCGCAGGCTCCTCGGCCCACACCCCGACTACAGATACCGAAGCCACTCTTGGTGGTGAAACTCAAAATGTAGACAGGTCTGCCTCCTCCCAAGGTGTCTTCAGACCTTCCTCCTCTTTTTCCATCAAGGCTTTCACTAAGTCTAAAGCAGCCATGCATTCTAAGAGACAAGCTACACAGGGCCCTTCTCCAGGCCCCATGCCTAAAAAACAGATGCTTAAAATGGCTGAGGATTTAATTACTCTTATCAGGGGTTCTCAACCCCCCCCCCCCCGGACAAAAGGCCCATAGTGGAGGAAGAATCCCCCTCCTCTGACCAGGCTTCCATTATTTCAGAGCACTCTGATGAACAGGAACATTCTTACTCCCCTTTTGAAGATTCTGATGCAGAGGAGTCCATTCCCTCTGTCTCCCCCCCAGAGGATTACTCTTTTGGGGAAACCTTGCATACCTTAAGGGAACACTTCCACTGGGAAGGCCAAGAGTACTCAGATTCCAAGAAAAGGCTTAGGGATTTTCTCTTGCTACCTCAGCACAGGCCTCTGGCTATACCTCCTGTCTTAGACATACTAGATGATGTGTATTCGGAGGCCTGCCTTAACCCAGACACTTTACCTCCAGCCCCAGTCAAGCCTGACAGGTACTACCGGGTTCCTGACTCACACCAATTTTTATACAAAAGCCATGCGGCTGACCCAGAAACTATCTCAAAGGGCCCCAAGGGTATTAAGGCCTCCACTGCTAAAAATCCATTACCTTCCGAGAGAGATTCCAGATCTTTAGAAAGGTGCGGAAAAAAGGTATACACCTCTGCCACCTTAACCATGAGGGAATTAAACTGCCAGTTCCATATGTTAAAGTACCGACAGTTTCTGTTATCACAGTTGAGAAGCAAAATGTCACAACCTGAACAACCAGACTTGAAGGAGTTGCAGGATTTGATGCATAGTGCAGAACAAGTGGGTAAACATACCTTGCAATGTGGTTTTGATGCTCTAGAGGCCTCATGTAGAGCTGCTGTTACAGGATCAGTCATACGTAGACATGCCTGGCTCAAGGAGCAAACCTTACCAGATCATGTCAAAGCTAAATTACTAGATGCCCCTCTACAAAAGGATGTATTATTTGGTGTTAAAGCTGAGGAGGTATTAAAGAAAATGGAGGAAAAGGCTAAATCAATGCAAACAGTGAAAGATTTTCTACAGGTACAACCTCCACGTTTCAGTAGAAATTGGCCTTCCAAAAATTGGTCCTTTCCAGCCATGGACAGACCCCAAAGAGGTAGATACAGGCGCCCGATTGGCAAAGGGCAATCTCAAGGATCGTTTAGAGACAGACAATGGCAAGCTCCTACACAAAGAGGTGGTGAGGATAGTTCGCAGCCATTCAGAAAGCAAGCCCAATGACTTCCCCTTTGCACGCCAAGCAAGGCTTAAATGGCAGCACCCTTAGGCGGAAAACTGGCATTATTTTCGAAAAATTGGCATATTGTCACAAAAGACAAATGGATCCTGGACATTATAAACAGAGGCTACAGATTCCATTTTCATACCCTTCCAAAATGAGAGGCATGCCAAACCTGCCACACAATCAAAGGGCAGAGGCACAAAGACAAATTTCAGATCTCATGGACATGAAAGCTATTCAAGAGGTACCTACTCAAGAACAACGTCAAGGTTTGTATTCTGGACTATTCCTGGTACCAAGGAAGGGAAAAGATTGGAGACCTATTTTGGACCTATCCATCCTAAACACATTTTTACTCGTTTCACCCGCTCTTAAGACAGTTCCTCAGAGGGGCTAAGAATATAAAACCCCCAAGGAAACAACCAATACCTGCTTGGGACCTCAATTTCATTCTAGAAAAGCTGACCTTGCCTCCTTTTGAGCCAGCTGCCTCAACAGATTTGCAATATTTGTCCTGGAAAACAGCCTTCCTTCTGGCTATCACCTCAGCTCACAGGGTATCGGAACAACAAGCCCTCCTGGCTGTGCAGCCTTTCATCATCTTCCATCAGGACAGAGTTTCCTTACGAACCAACCCGTCCTTTATGCCAAAGGTGGTATCCAGGGTAGCTTTGAATCAGGCTATCCACTTACCTACCTTTTACCCTAATCCTCAAAACAAAGGGGAGAGACTACTACATTCCTTGGACATCCACAGACAGCTGCGTTATTATTTGTACAGAACAAAGCCTTTCAGAAAATCAGAATAGCTCTTTGTGTCCTATGCTATAGGAGCTCAAGGGAAGCCAATTTCCAAACAGACAATCTCAAAATGGATAGCCCACTGCATACGCTTTTGTTACTCTTTTCATGGTAAAACTGTACCTGCAGGCATCAGATCTCACTCCATAAGGGCCACAGCTACCTCTGCAGCTTTCCTCAGAGGAGTTCCTACCAAAGATATTTTGGAAGCAGCCACTTGGAGTTCTGTGCATACCTTCTCCAAGCACTACCACCTACCATTATACTCCAAAACTAGAGCAGGCTTTGCCACTGCAGTCTTGCAGGGCATCCTGGCTCCTCCTAGTTCCACCTAGTGCCTACCACCCCTTTCTTAGCTTTAGGATTCTACCCATCTGTTATGACTGCAGCTGTATACACGATGAACATAGTACAGTTTTATACCTACCATAAATGTAGATGTTCGAGTGCTAATACAGCTGCAGTCCAGGTTTCCCTCCCTCCTTCCCTTCTTGGGACAGGCCTATTGGCTAACACCTCCTCATACAACCTGATTGGGGTATTCATTTATGGTGTATTTGCTTGCAACTACTGTATTTCGATTATATTGCATTGCTTTATTACATAAATTTATGTATTGCCTTCCTTCTGGGGGCACCTGACATCTGGGGCAAGAAAAACTGAAGAAAATGGCGTCTGCTGGTTCTTTTATACCCCTGTCGCACTGACGTCAGGGAGGAGGCGACGACGACCGATGCAGTACCTAGACTTTGGAATTCGGCCGACCGAGGACCCGCCTGACGGCAGGAGAACCCATCTGTTATGACTGCAGCTGTATTAGCACTCGAACATCTACATTTATGGTAGGTACAAAACTGTACTTTCTGTAGTTGACCCCCACTCCTCCAAGTAATTTTTCACAATACATCTACCAAAATCCATTTCAAATAATCAGTATTACTTAAATTATTTTTCTACCATTCTAACATATTCTTTTTTGTTCTTATAATATGCATACATAATCATTGTAAAATTTAAAGTTGTACTACACTATTCAGGTAGTCTGTACCTTTACTCAATGAAGACACTGAGATCAGGTCTACTGTTACAACATTCGTTTACTGCATATGAGGTATTATTACATCTAGCTTAGCAATGAAATATGTACACATAACAAAGCCGTACTTCAGCTTACAGCATCAGATGTGTAAGGATAGGAAAATCAAAAGTCTCTAATACAAAAGAAAGAGTCCTAATCTTTATAGTGTCTTTTCTGCCTTCATCAGCAGTTTTGGAAATTTGCCAGAATAATACGTCTTTCCTCTCAAGCTGATCTGCTGACAGTTTGTTTTCCATATCTTAAACACTCTGTTCCTGAAGAATAACGTCCTTGGCCTATCTTATGTATCATATTGACGAGACACAGTTGCATACAAGAGTTTGTCTTGACCTGCTTGTAGATAATAAATTTCACAAGCTGCACAGTTTATAAGGGATAAAACATTTTACTTCTGATTCTTAACAGTGAATGCCAAGCTAAATGTTTTTGTCAAGAGTTCAAACTAAGTGCAGTCTACACACTGAAATTCAGAATATTTATTTTACATTTTCAGAAAAATTCCACTAAAATCCATTTTTAACCTGTTCGTTACTCTTACAATTCCCTCTTTTCAATTAAAAAGCGGAAAATGACTGTCCATTTTTGACTTCAGTTGATGTTCATCGTGCATACAGCTGCAGTAATTACAGATGGGTTCTCTGCCGTCAGGCGGGTCCTCGGTCGGCCGAATTCCAAAGTCTAGGTCCGGCGTCGATTGTTGTCGCTTTCTTTCTTGACGTCAGTGCGACAGGGGTATATAAGACACAGCCGACGCCATTTTCTCCAGTCTTTTTTGCCGTGCGGTGCCCGAAGCAGAAGCAGTTCGCAAGTGCCGGTCGGCCAGCTCCTGAAATTACAAAAATTTGGAAACCGAAGTCTTCTTTAAAGCTAAGTACCCCGTTGGGGAAACTTTTCTTGCCTCAGACCGATGTCAGACAAAGTTAACAATTGTATTTCTTGTGGGAAGCAAATACCGCATAAGGATTTCCATTCCCTCTGCATACCTTGTTTAGGCCCAGACCACGACGTCTTGGGCTGTCGCTTTTGCGCTACTTTCAATAAACGCACTATTAAGCGTCGGGCGGAGTTCGCCCAGCACTTTTTTGGTAAAGCTTTTGATTATAAAATGTCGTCGGAGACTCCGACTACCGTTTTGTCCAAAAAACGCAAGGACAAAGACTGACACGCGAGGTCCGCGGTCTCCACCGACACCACGCCAAAACCGGCTACACGTGGTCCGGTTCTCAGCGAGGCGCCTACGCAGCCCCTGACTACCGACGACACTTCTCTGGCGGTGTCTTCTGTAACCGAGACCGCAGGTGCCTCTGCCCATACCCAGACTCCAGCTACCGAAGCCACTGTGAGTGTTGAGCCTCCTAATGTGGACAGGTCCACTTCCACCCATGGTGTCTTTAGACCCTCATCTTCCTTTTCCATAAAGGCCTTTACTAAGTCCAAATCAGCCATGCATCCCAAGAGGCCTGTTGCACAGGGCCCATCTCCAGGCCCCATGCCTAAAAAGCAGATGCTAAAAATGGCTGAGGATTTAATTACTCTTATCAGGGGTTCCCAACCCCCTCCGGACAAGAGACCCAGAGTGGAGGAAGATTCTCCCTCTTCTGACCAGGGCTCCATTATTTCAGAACATTCTGATGAAGAGGAACACTCGTACTCCCCTTTTGAAGATTCTGATGCAGAGCAGTCCATTCCTTCTGCATCTCCCCCAGAGGATTTTTTTTTTGGGGAAACCTTGCATACCTTGAGGGAACACTTCCATTGGGAAGGCCAAGACTTTTCTGATTCCAAGAAAAGACTTAGGGAATTTCTTTTGCTACCTCAGCACAGACCTCTGGCGATACCTCCTGTCTTGGACATACTTGATGATGTTTACTCGGAGGCTTGCCTTAATCCGGATTCCCTGCCTCCTGCCCCAGTCAAGCCTGATAGGTACTACAGACCTCCTAACTCTCACCAATTTCTTTACAAAAGCCATAATGCTGACCCTGAAACCATATCTCAAGGCCCCAAGGGAATGAAAGCCTCTACTGCTAAGAATCCACTACCTTCTGAAAGAGAGTCTAGATCCTTAGAAAGGTGGGGAAAAAAGGTAGATCTCGGCCACCCTAGCCATGAGGGCCTTAAATTGTCAGTTCCATATGCTTAAATATCAGCAGTTTCTGTTATCACAATTAAGGAATAAAATGTCACAACCTGAACAACCAGATTTGAAGGAGTTGCAGGATATGATGCATAGTGCAGAACAAGTGGGTAAGCACACCTTACAATGTGGCTATGATGCTCTAGAGGCCTCCAGTAGAGCTGCAGTTACAGGATCAGTCATTCGTAGGCATGCCTGGCTTGGGGAACAAATCTTGCCTGATCATGTTAAAGCTAAACTACTAGATGCTCCTTTACAAAAGGATGTATTATTTGGTACTAATACTGAGGAGATACTACGGAAAATGGAAGAAAAAGCTAAATCTATGCAAACTGTCAAAGCTTTTTTACAGGTTCAATCACCACGTTTCAGCAGAAATTGGCCTTCAAAAAGCTGGTCCCTTCCAGCCACGGACAAGCCCCAAAGAGGTAGATACAGGCGCACATGGGGCAGAGGACAATCTCAAGGATCAAATAGAGGCAGACAATGGCAAACTCCAGCACCAAGAGGTGGCGAAGACAGTGCACAACAATACAGGAAACAAACCCAATGACTTCCCCCTTTTCATGCCATGCAAGTCTCAGCTGGCAGCACCCTTGGGAGGAAAGCTGGCATTATTTACAAGAAATTGGCATATTATCACAACAGGCAAATGGATCCTGGACATTATAAACAGAGGCTACAGATTTCATTTTCACACTCTTCCAAAAATGAGAGGCATGCCGAACCTGCCACACAATCAAAGGGCAGAGGCTCAAATACAAATTTCAAAGCTCATGGACATGAAAGCTATTCAAGAGGTACCTACTCACGAACAAGGTCAAGGTTTTTATTCCAGACTATTCCTGGTACCAAGGAAAGGAACCGACTGGAGACCCATTTTGGACTTCTCCATCCTAAACACATTTCTACTCGTACCAAAATTCAAGATGCTCACCTTACAGCCGCTTCTTCCCATGCTGGGCAAGGAGTTTTGGCTGGTAACATTGGACCTCAAGGAGGCATACCTGCATGTCCCAATCAGACAAAGCTGCAGAAGATACCTCAGATTTCTTGCAGGTTCAATCCACTATCAATTCTCTGCATTGCCCTTTGGCTTATCTACTGTGCCCAGAGTATTCACGAAATGCCTGGCATCAGTAATTGCCTACTGCAGACTTCAAGTGATACAAATTTACCCTTATTTGGACGATTGCCTGATCCAAGCGGACAGCAAACACATACTTCTGGAACATCTGGCTTATGTAACACGGTTATTGAATTCTCTGGGATACACAGTCATCAAAGAGAAATCCAGGCTAACACCATCTCAGAAAATAACTTTCCTGGGTGCCAACTTGGACACAATCACCCAGATGGCCTATCTTACGCCAGAAAAACAGGGGCAACTAACTCAGTACTTCAAAATACTAGCAAATTGTACCAGGCTTGCTGCAAGGAAAATCCTGCAGGCTCTGGGCTTCATGGCATCTTGCATTCTTCTAATCCCATGTGCAAAGTTGCATATGAGGAAACTTCAATGGTACCTAAAAAACCTATGGTCTCAACACAGCCACAGTTTGGAAACAATAATACCAATAATCCCATGCTTGCAAGAGGAATTTCTATGGTGGGCCCAAGCATGCCAAACAAACACAGGTCTACCATTCTGCAAGTCTCTAGCAAATCAAGTCATCACAACAGACGCCTCAGACTACGCCTGGGGGGCACACATGACAGACAGGTGCATTCAGGGCAAATGGTCCCAAAAGGAAAAGCACCTTCACGTCAATCAAAAGGAAATGCTAGCAGTGATAAATGCAATTACAGCTTTCAAGGACCTCCTGCATCCAGGGCAATTATTGATAAGAACAGACAACACCACAGTAATGTGGTACATAAACAAACAAGGAGGAACACATTCATACCCTCTGTGCAGGCTAGCCATGTCACTTTGGAACTTGGCTCTGGAATGGCAAATCAAACTTCAAGCACAGTACCTGCCAGGATTGGAAAACACGCTGGCAGACAATCTAAGCAGAAATATGACAGACCCACACGAATGGAAGTTGCATCCTCAAGTGTTTACAAAGATAATCCAAGCGTGGGGAAGGCCAGACATAGATCTCTTTGCCTCCCACAGGAATCATCAATTGACAAAGTTCTGCTCAAGGACCTTCCATCCAAAGGCCTGGAGAGTGGGCGCCTTTCTTTCAGTTGGGCAGCACGGACAGTTTACGCCTTCCCTCCTTTGCCTCTTCTGCCCAAGGTGCTCTTGAAAGCAAGAGCAGACAGATCGAAGATGATACTGATTGCTCCAGACTGGCCAAGACAACACTGGTACCCACTCCTGAGGAGCCTAACACATACTCCTCCCTGGACCCTACCTCTAATGCCTCTTCTACTGACTCAGCACAGCTACAAAACTCTTCACAGTCAGCTGAAAACACTCAATCTGACTGCATGGAAAATTCCTTAGCACCACAACAGACCCTACTCTCCAAAGAGGTGCAGGATGTCATTTTGGAGGCCAGAAGGCCATCTACTAGAAAGGCTTACTCTGCAAAATGGAAACGGTTTTGCGTTTGGAATGAGAAAAAAGGCCAGGATCCTAGTAAACTGAATTTGCCTCTGATATTACAGTATCTAGCTGAGCTGTTGAACAGTGGACTTTCATTTTCCTCCATCAAAATTCATGCCTCAGCCATTTCTGCAGAATACAACACTTATCCACCCTTATTCTCTCACCCACTCTTAAGACAGTTCTTCAGAGGGGCTAAGAATATAAGACCTCCAAGGAAACAACCAATACCAGCCTGGGATCTTAATTACATTCTAGAAAAATTAACTTTACCTCCCTTTGAACCAACTGCCTCAACAGAGTTGCAATATTTGTCCTGGAAAACAGCTTTCCTTCTGGCCATTACCTCAGCTCGTAGGGTTTCGGAACTACAAGCCCTCATGGTTGTGCAGCCCTTTCTCATCTTCCATCAGGACAGGGTTTCCCTACGAACCAACCCGTCATTTATGCCTAAGGTAGTATCCAGGGTAGCTTTAAATCAGACCATACACTTACCTACCTTTTACCCCAATCCTCAAAACAAAGGGGAAAGGCTGCTACATTCTTTAGACATCCATAGACAGCTACGTTACTATTTGGACAGAACAAAGCCTTTCAGGAAATCAGAACAACTCTTTGTGTCCTATGCTGTAGGAGCTCAAGGGAAGCCAATTTCCAAACAGACATTTTCAAAATGGATAGGCCACTGCATATGGTTTTGTTACTCCTTTCATGGCAAATCTGTTCCTACAGGCATCAGATCCCACTCCACAAGAGCCACAGCTACCTCTACAGCCTTCCTCAGAGGAGTCCCTACCAAAGATATTTTGGAGGCAGCCACTTGGAGTTCTGTGCTTACCTTCACAAAACATTACCACCTGCCTTTATACTCCAAAACTAGAGCAGGCTTTGCCACTGCTGTGTTGCAGGGCATTCTGGCTCTTCCCAGTTCCACCTAGTGCCTACCACCCTGTGCGTAGCTTTGGGATTCTACCCATCTGTAATTACTGCAGCTGTATGCACGATGAACATAGTACAGTTTTGTACCTACCATAAATGTAGATGTTCGAGTGCTAATACAGCTGCAGTACAGGTTTCCCTCCCTCCTTCCCCTCTTGGTAAAGGCCTAGTGGCTAACACCTCCTCATACAACCTGATTGGGTTATCCTTCTATGGTGTATTTGCTTGCAACTACTGATTTTTGGGTTATATTGCATTGCATGATTATATATATAATTTATGTATTGCCTTCCTTCTGGGGGCACCTGACATCTGGGGCAAGAAAGACTGAAGAAAATGGCGTCGGCTGTGTCTTGTATACCCCTGTCGCACTGACGTCAGGAAAGAAAGCAACAACAACCAACGCCGGACCTAGACTTTGGAATTCGGCCGACCGAGGACCTGCCTGATGGCAGAGAACCCATCTGTAATTACTGCAGCTGTATTAGCACTCGAACATCTACATTTATGGTAGGTACAAAACTGTACTTTTCTAATTTATCTAGGTTAACCATCATGATTTGTTGGATTCTATAAGTTTTCCACAAATGGCAACTTGGGTAACAATTCCAAATAGTTAATGACTGTAATGCCTAACACTACTAATACAGGATTTATCAACAAACTTAACATTTTTTCCTGATTTTGACCAAGTAGTAAAAGATATCCCATCAATTGTGAGCAGTGTCTTTTTTGGTCTTTTCAGCCAAAAAGTGATTTATCTTTTGCAGTGATGCTTAATGCTTCATAATACAGAATAATTTTCTTTTTTCCAAATACTCTTGAGAGTCTTAGTATTGTTCATTATGTTTTTTTAATTATCCAAGGATACAGATATATTGGAAAGCCGTATTAAGTCATAATTCCAATTCTTGGAAGTATTTACTTCTATGGTTTCAGTAAACACATAGCTCTGATTATTCCATTTTAGGAAATCACCATCTGATAAACATCCTACAAAAGGTAATTTTATATTATGACCTACATCTTGATCTGTAACCAGACAAATATGCTGAGGAGCCACTTCTATAAACATTTGAAAAGAAGGCATAATGCTCCATTTGCATAAAATAGAATGCTGCAGTAAGCATGGTTCATAGACAGGCGAATGCTGTCCACAAATTAATCCGTTTTGAGTCTGTGTACAATACTCAATTTTGTGTTTTTCCTCTCATGTCTATATGATTACCTTCAAATTGCATCAGCCAATACTCATACCCGTCTGGTATGAGAAATATCATAGGTAATACCGTAAATTGACACACAATAGTGGAATCAGTAACATAATGTGAGAATTGCCCTATACAGTATTGTGGAGTACAATATGTTACTTCAGTAAATAGTTTAATCCAATCTGTGTCAGGTATGCATTTGTTACAAAATGAGAATGTTTGGCGACAATTGTTTAACATCAGTTCAATTTGTATATTACTTTTTGAATTTCCACATACAAAGATTGCATAGTGCATTTTGTCCAGTTTACAAAAATTGTCATGTTACCATCAAATTTCAACTGATGTAGCTGCATAGCATCATAGTTGTCTAAACATTGCTGCTGATAATTTATATTGTACAAAGTGTTTTCCATTTCTCTGGATTCCAAGATGCTTGTAAATGTACAGTCTGAGAGATATCTTCCCCCACTACTTTTAAACGATTAGTTAGAATTTCAATATCAGCTGCATTAAGAGCCCCCATTCCGGTACCCAAACCTCCCAGCAAAGTATCATACCATGCTCTTTTATATCTGCACTTGCCTGTATCTGGGAATGTGATGTGAAAATGTACCACAACTTTTTGATACTGTCTACCTAGTTTTTTGCAGGTAGAGGGGATTTTAACCAAATGGTCTATATGAACAGAGTAGGTTTACCTGTTAATATTGATAAACATATGCCCAATGTATGCTGCCTATAATGACTGTGGTATTGGTACATATTACAGAAACACCAGTAGTAAAATTTATTTGCACTTTTCTGTTGTTGGGAGAAATGCTATTCCCTGTATGGTATGATTACCACATTTCTTCATATAAATGAAGACTAGCCGTTGTGTTGATGGTGGATATTACTTGGTGTTTTCTCCTTTTCCCATATAAAATATAGAAAATAACATTTAATAGAAACTTTAGAGTCAAATTCAAGAGTTACCATAGGACTATTTAGTCGAATGCAATAATGATGCATAACCGCGAACCAAAAAGTAACATTACTGGGAACTATTATATGCCCAAAGGTACAATTAGCATTAGACGGACAAGTGATATTGTCCTGCTGTCTTTGCCCACAAAAAATATTTATTTTTGAGCATTCACGCCAACCTAGCTTTGGAGTATTATTGTTATTGTGTATTTTCCAAACCTGCATTTTGCTTCTTTGACACATTTTGCTTCTTTGACACCCTACCCCAAGGGCTCCAATGAGTACAGTCAATACAATAACAAACAGAATCTTCATTATGTACAGTACTATGTCTTTTCCACGTAATTAGTGTTAACTTCGAAAGTTGTTTTGATAGATGCTTTTTCAACTGTTTCAGACTTGGCATTTGCCATGAGTCTACAAAAAACCCCCACAAAACATGAAGTCACTTAATGACTTTTAACTGATCTCGATGAACAAGAATCATTTTGCTTTTTTTCTTTACTTTAACTTTGTACACTAGAGGTCCTTGCCAATTACTATCCCATGGACCGTCTTGACTAAGGCCTGTGTCCCAGAGGGAAGGTTTTCTTCTGGCATAACAGGATCCTTTGACCGTAATTTGAATGCTTGCATTTCTGATATGCTTTGACACAATTCAGAAATATCCTTTAACCATTGTTGATGCTGTGCAATTTCTAATAATGGTCTGTTTGTACTAACAGTAGGATCGAATGGCAATTGTACAGGCATTTTCCTGCCTGTCATGTCTTCAAAAGGTGAAATCCCTGTTTTACTGTGTGGAGTTGCTCCGACACCCAGCAAGATTCCAGGCAAATGTTTTACCCAATTTACACCTTTTTCCAAGCAAGCTTTCTTATGGCATTCCTTAAGAGTCTTTTTGATTTTTTTCAACAATCCCATTGGACTGAGGATGGTAAGGAACATGAAATTGTTGCTAGATACCAAGCAAATCACACAGATCTTTCATCAGTTTACTGACAAATTGTGGCCCGTTATCGGATTTGATAACTCGTGGCCAATCCCCATTGACAAAAAATGTTTTTCCATAAGGCTTCTGCTGTAGCCTTAGCAGTCATTGTTTTGGTAGGAATTGCTTATACCCATTTTGAAAAAACATCAACTACCACTAGAAGATACCTGTATCCACCTTTAGCTGGGGGTAATGGACCTGCAAACTCAATTTGGATGGCATACCAACGTCCATCTGCTGGAGTTACCCTTAGTAACTGTGGCTTTTTCAATTGAGCATTAACCTGCAAGCATATTAAGCATTCAGCATGTACTAAATGGCAGATTTTCTTTAACTGTGAATGCCAGCACTTGTCCTTTACAATGGGCCATAACTTTTGTGTACCCACATGTCCTAATACCTGATTATTAAATTTCACTGTCGTGCCTGTTGGTACGGTATATAAGGAAGACTAGAACTGTCCAAAACATTTTGCATAATATTGCCCTGGACTTTCTCCTACAACAGTACATTTTTCTAACTCTTCCCACAGTCCCAACTTAGTTTGGATCTGCAGCAAATCAAGTTAAGCTGCAAATTCTGAGCTGAAAGTGTCTGTATGGCATGTACTGTAGTGGTTTTATCTGGTACACCAGAAAGGTGTTCTGTAGGATACAGTTGCATTCCTTCCTTGGCTGCTTTTTTTGCCATTTCATCAGCATAGTTATTTAACTGAAAATTTTCATTTGTAGGTTTTTGATGAGCTTTTACCTTTAAGGTACTGTAGAAACCCACAAGGGACTGACTATGAACCAAATTCCAAATAGTCTGTAACACAGAAGCATGCTTGAGTGGTTTGCCCATGTTATCAACAAACCCTCTCCTTGCCCATGTAGACATATGCACCGCAGAGAATTAACTACGTATGCACTGTCTGAAAAAAAATTGACAGGTGGAAAATGCTGTAACACATAAAGAACTGCTTCCACTTCAGCTCGCTGAGCAGACATGTGTCCTGGTAACTCCGTCAGAGTTGGCTGTCCCATAGAAGGGTTTTCTGGTACTGCTGCAAATCCAGTTCGATATTGTCCATTGTCCCAAAATCAAGCACCATCAACAAAGATGGATGGCCTGTCTTCCTTAAAATCAGGAGACAGAATAGGCTTTTCTGGATTTTAAATGTGCCTAATGCATTTGTCGTTTTCCTTCATATCGCGTGAAGTTAAATAAGTCATACTTATCTCCTGCCTTTATTGTAACTTGCATGACACTAAATAATGCCAACCATTTTGCAAACACTGCTTGACTGACGGCATCAATCTGTTTATTTAACAGAGTCTCCTTTGCCAAAGCCTGTATGGCATAATGGGGTGTCTGTACTATAATGTCTTTTTGGAAAAAGCTGTTAAGTATTCAGTTTGTTTTAAACCCCAGTAAATGGCCAAAAGTTGCTGAATGCACTGGTGATATACCCTCTCAACATGTCTCATCTTTCTACTGAAGAATGTAGTGGGGCATAAAATTTTTTCCATTTTAGCATCAGAGCCCTGAGGCCACTCCTGTAGAAGCACAATGGAGTGTGTTGGGTCCAGCTGCTGCCTGTAACACAAAGGAACGTGTTAAACTTGTTACTACTAGATGTTCATCGTGTTACACTGCTGCAGTCATTACACTTGGGTTATCCTGCCGTCAGGCAGTCCTGCAGTCGACCCGAGTTCCAAAGTCTTGCTCCGGCGGCGGTCGCTGTCACATCCTCCCTGACGTCAGTGCGCCAGGGTTATATAAGATGCAGCCGACGCCATTTTCTTCAGTCTTTCTTACCATGCGGTGCCCGAAGCAGAAGCAGTTCGCAAGTGCCGGTCGGCCGACTCCTGAGATTTTCGAAGTCGAATTTCAGAATCGAAGTCTTCAATAAAGCTAAGTACCCCGTTGGGGAAACTTTTTTCTTGCCTCAGACCGATGTCAGAAAAAGTTAATAATTGTATTTCTTGTGGGAAGCAAATACCTCATAAGGACTTCCACTCTTACTGTATTCCATGCCTAGGCCCTGATCACGATGTTACTAGTTGTCGATGTTGTGCTAGATTTAACAAATGCACTATAAAAAGACGTTTTGATTTTGCTTTGCACTACTTTGGCCGAAGGTTCAATTTTACTATACCGTCGGATCAACCGACGACCTCAATACCGAAAAAAACGCAAAGACAAGGATAAAGACAGGCATCCGAGGTCCAAAACCAACGGCGAAACCTCTTCTAGGCCAGTTGCCGGTTCTCAGTGAGGCATTTTCGCAGCCCCTAACACCCGCTACCTCAGAACCACAGGCCGCTTCCAACTCCCACGTGGAGACAACTAGGCCTTTGGAAACTCAAGGTATTGGGCCTATGGAAACTAATCCCTCAGATGGGTCCGGAGCCGCTGAGCAGGCATCGGCTTCTGAGGGTGTTTTCAGACCTTCACAACTTAAGACAAAGGTACCATTAAAGACAAAGAAACAAGTACAGCATTCTCCTGGACAGTCCTCTATGCCTAAGAAACAGATGCTTAAAATGGCCGAAGACCTCATTACTCTAATCAGGGGTTCCCATCCCCCTCCTGAGAAAAGGCCTAGGCAGGATACAGACTATGATTCCTATGATCAGGTTTCCATTTCCTCCGATTTCTCTTCAGACCAGGGATACTCTCTAACCCCCCCCCCCCCCTTTGAGGACTCTGATGCTGAAGAATCTATCCCTTCAGCCTCTCCTCCTGAGAATTATTCTTTTGGGGAAACTTTACATACCATGAGGGAGCATTTCCATTGGAAAAGTCAGGATTACTCAGAATCCAAGAAAAGGCTCAGGGATTTCCTTTTGTTGCCTCAACACAGGCCGCTGGCTATTCGCCTGTGCTAGACATTGTGGATGATGTGTTCTCTGAATCCAGCTTATCTCCTGATTCTTTGCCCCCTGCTCCAGGCAAGCCAGATAGGTATTATAGAGTCCCTGACTCTCAAGTTTATTTACAAAAACCCTTCTGCTGATCCAGAAACTATTTCCCAGGGTCCAAAAGGGGTTAAGGCTTCCATTGCAAAAAATCCAGTACCCTCTGACAGAGCTTTGGATAGATGGGGGAAGAAAGTATACACTTCTGCAACTTTAGCAGTAAGAGCTTTAAATTGCCACTTTCACATGCTTAAGTACCAATAATATTTAATGGCTCAGTTAAAACAGAAAATGCTTGCAAGCTCAGAAGCTCCTGATTGTAAAGAAATGCAGAATTTATTGCATGCAGTTGAACAGGTGGGAAAACATACTCTGCAATGTGGTTTTGATTCTTTAGAGGCCTCTTGTAGAGCCGCAGTTACAGGTTCTGTGATTCGAAGACATGCTTGGTTAAAAGAACAGAGTTTACCTGATCATGTTAAGGCAAAATTATTGGATGCTCCTTTACAGCATGATACCTTGTTTGGTGTTAAGGCAGAAGAGGTGTTAAAGAAAATGGAGGATAAAGCTAAATCTATGCAGTCAAGGATTTCTTACAGGTACAGCCACCTCGGTTTAGCAGAAATTGGCCAACAAAGAATTGGTCCTTTCCAGTGTTAGACAGGCCACAGAGAGGCCGATACAGATGCCCAAGAGGCAGATCTCAACCCCAAGGCTCAAACAGACAACGACAGTGGGGCACCTCAACCTCAAAAGGAGGTGAGGACAAGTTTCAACCTTACAGGAAACAGTCACAATGACTTTCCCCTTCGTGCGCCAAGCACGTCCCTTTTGAAAGCCCCCTTAGGGGGAAAACTAGCACTTTTTTCTCAAAACTGGCAAACAATCACCCAAGACAAATGGGTTCTGAATATTGTGTCTCAAGATTACAGTTTCCACTTTCATACTTTACCAAGGCTAAAAGGAATGCCAGACCTGCCACAAAATGGCACAAAAACAAATTTCAGCCCTCATGGACATGAAAGCTATTCAAAAAGCACCACAACAGGAACAAGGACAAGGATTTTACTCAAGACTCTTTTTGGTCCCCAGAAAGGACAAGGCTTGGAGGCCCATACTAGACCTTTCAATTCTGAATACTTACCTGGATATTCCAAAATTCAAAATGTTGACATTACAGCAGCTTCTACCCATGCTGGGCAAGAAGGCTTGGCTGGTTACTCTGGACCTCAGAGTCATACCTGCATGTCCCTATCAGACACAATTGCAGAAGATACCTCAGATTCAAAGCTGGTACAGTGCACTACCAATTCTCTGCACTGCCCTTTGGCTTATTTACTGCGCTCAGGGTCTTCACAAAGTGCCTTGCACCAGTAATTGCATTTTGCAGACAAAAAGGAGTTAAAATATAACCATACCTGGACGGCTGCCTCATTCAAGCAGAGACAAAGGACATTCTTCTACAGCATCTGGCATTTGTAAAAAGGTTGCTAATTTCTCTAGGGTACACAGTAAACGAAAAGAAGTCAAAACTACGGCCCTCGCAACAGATTACATTCCTGGGTGCCAGCTTAAATACAACGGGCCCAGATGGCTTACCTCACATCAGACAAACAAGTTCAACTAACTCAGTATTTTCAATTACTGGCAAAAAAGTCCCATCTCCCTGCAAGAAAAATTCTGCAGGCCCTGGGATTCATGGCATCCTGCATGCTACTAATACCATATGCCAGACTGCATATGAGGAAATTACAATGGTACCTAAAATGTGTTTGGACTCAACACTCTCACAGTTTAGAAGCAGTAATAACAATGAATGTTAAGTTGTCAATCTCGCCTTCATTCTTGCTGGATGGGTACGGAGCCGAACCTCGGCTCCGACTCTGCCGAATATTAAAGCTCGAGAGCTATTTTTACCGGCTCGAGGCTATCCTATGTCTCATAATGCTAGGCGAAATTTACCCAGATCTCGTTTGCCGCTTCAGCTACAAGGTTGCGTTTTCACTGGCTCCAGGTCGTATATTTTTATTAATAACTTTTGAGGTAGTTTTTTAGTCCGTCTCTTTTCCTATGCGGTCGCTGAATTATTTATGCCATTTCATCCGACTTCAGAGGGACCTTCTCAAGGAACTGGGTGAAACATTGCAGGACCCAGCAGCTGTGGAGTCTCAGGAAAAGATCAACTCCCAGCTAGGGACCCTGAACTCTTATCGTTAACTCTTCCATGCGGCTCATCTCTTATGCAGCTGATGGAGCGAGTAGAGCCGCAGGTACGGGTGTTGCTCTAAGGAGACACGCCTGGATGCGGCTCTGCAATTTTGCTGACCCCTTCAAGGCATCATTCACTAACACCCCCTTTGATGGTTCTGCTCTTTTTGGACCTCAAGTGAAGGATACCTTAACCAGGTGCGAACAGGAAGGCAAGACTCTCTCTGCCAGGGGAGTCTGTTTTTCCGCCCCTTCTAGACCATATCCCAAGGGTCAAAGGGGCGGGAAAATGTGGTTCCGCAAACCTCGGGGAGTTCTGCCGGACGTACGTGGTGTGCTTCCCTCTAGAGGCAGAGCAGGGAACAACAGACGCCGCCCTAGGGGCAGGGGGGGGTCCGCAGAATCAGGGTAGCAGAGAATCTTTCTCTGACAAACCCTTTCAGCACCCCTGAGGAGCTGCCCGTCTGTCCACCTTCAGAGGCAGTCGGGGGAAGACTTTCGCTGTACCCAGAAGCCTGGTGCTCCCTTACGCAGGACAGATGGGTACGGTCGATCATATCCGAGGGCTACAAAATCCCCTTTATCCACATCCCTCATCAACCAAAAGGGCCTCTTCCAGACGTTCCACCTGGCCTGAGAGACCAAGCAGCGCTAGAAATTTCAAAGCTGCTTTTAAAAAGAGCCATCCAACCAGCCCCGGCAGACGAACAAGGATCCGGAATCTACTCCAAATTCTTTTTGGTACCAAAAAAGACAGGGGACTGGAGACCTGTTTTGGATCTCAGCAGACTGAACAAATCGGTTCGAAAAACAAAATTCCGGATGGTCACACTACAGTCCGTTCTTAACTTTTTGGATCAGGACAATTGGATGTGCTCTATAGACCTTCAGGATGCGTACTACCATATCAAAATGAACAGGTGCTACAGGAGGTTTCTCCCCTTCCGGCTGGGAGCCAGTCACAATCAATTCAGAGCCCTGCCCTTTGGCCTCACCACAGCCCCCAGGGTGTTTACCAAATGCATGGCAATGGTTGCGGCTCACTTGAGACGTCGAGGATTCCAGGTGTTTCCATATTTGGACGACTGGCTCCTTACTGCCACCACCAGGCACCAGCTACTTCAAGCCAGGGATTACGCTCTACAAGCTTGCAAAGCGCTAGGCATCTCTATAAATTTCGAAAAATCTGCCTTGTCAGCATATTACCTTCATAGGCACCGTGTTAAACACGGTAGAGTTGTCAGCAAAACTTCCTACGCAAAGAGTATGCGACATCCGCAGTCATGTTCAAGTCCTGCTACAGGAAGACAGGGTCCAAGCCAGGTTTGTACTGAAAACGCTTGGTCTGATGGCTGCAACAATCACCTTGCTCCCCCTAGCTCGTTTTCATATGCGAATACTACAGTGGATGCTTTTTTACCAATGGTCCTTTCAGCAGCTTCCCATGTCTCACAATATTCTCATCACTCAGTCTTGCAAACGACACCTATCTTGGTGAATGGGCTCACCTCAGGTGCTTCAAGGCAGACTGGTTGTTCTCCCCCCTCTGGTTTCCACCGTGACAACGGACACCTCCCTGATCGGGTGGGGCATTTTCAGGGCAGGACAGTCCAGGGCACATGGCAACCCTTCGAGTACCACTTGCACATCAATGTCCTGGAGATGAGAGCAGTGCTGTTGGCATTGCAGGCTCTCCAGAACTCTCTTCCCACTGGGACGATTGCAATACAGACAGACAATATGTCTGTAGTATGGTATATCAGCAAACGGGGCGGAACCAGGTCCTACCCTCTTTGTCGGGAAGCGCTCAGACTCTGGCAATGGGCGATCTCTTTTTCAGCGGTTTCTGGTAGCAAAACACATTCCCGGGAAGTCCAATGTCATAGCAGACAGGCTGAGCAGGGACATTCTCATGCCCTACGAGTGGTTTCTCAACCAACTAGTAGTGGACCAAATCTTCAAAAAGTGGGGTCAGCCTTGCTGCGACCTTTTCGCAACCCCTCAAAACAGCAAGTGTCAAGACTTCTTCACCCTCTTCCGGGCCTCTCTCCCAGAGATGCTCTAGTCCACGATTGGCCCAGGGGTCTCCTTTATGCTTCCCCCCCTTTCCCTTAATCACTGTGTTAGTCCAGAAAGCTACTGCCTTGAGATCCAGGATGATACTCATTGCCCCTTACTGGCCCCGACAAGTATGGTTTCCGTTCCTACAACGTCATCTACTGGAGCAGCCCTGGCATCTGGACCCTGTGCCAGACCTTCTGACCCATCAGTCGGGTAGGCTGCACCAATCCCTTTCATCTCTCAACCTCACAGCTTGGTTGCTCCACTTCCAACCCTAGCCAGTCTTCCCTTAATTTCTCCATCAGTACGTCAGATTATCCTTGGCTCTCACAAGTCTAACACCAGAAGGACGTACGCAAGCAAATGGAAACATTTCTCTATTTGGGCAGAAAAAAACAAGTTGATCCCTTTACTGCCCCTGTCCAAACAGTTCTCGATTTTCTGGCGGAACTCTTTCAGAAAGGTTCTTCTTCAACCACTATCAAAGTCCAGTTGGTGGCTATTGCATATTACCATGTTGGCTTGTCAGAGTCTTCTATTATGTCCCACAAGCTCTGCAAAGCTTTTCTGAAGGGTACCCTATTACTTAGGCCCCCAGTCAAAGACCCTCCTTCACCGTGGGATCTAAATTTGGTACTGCCATCATTAATTCTGCCTCCTTTTGAGCCTGCTGCCTTCTGCTCGTTAAAACTGCTCTCGTGGAAAACACTTTTCTTGGTAGCTATCACCTCAGTGAGAAGGGTTTCGGAACTACAAGCACTATCTGTGCGCCCCCCTTATCTTGTTTTTCACAAAGATAGAGTGGCTCTTAGGACAAATCCATCCTACTTACCTAAGGTACTCTCGGAAAAAAATCTGAATCAGACCATTGATCTCCCAGTTTTCTTTCCAAATTACACTGATGAGCTGAGAGAAGATTACATTGTTTGGATGTCCATAGGCAACTACGTTTCTATCTGGATAGAACCAAGCTAACGAGAAAATCGGAGAAACTCTTCTTATCTTACGCCGAAGGGAAGCAGGACCTTCCGGTTTCAAAAGTGACCTTGTCCAGATGGTTGACTTCTCTTATCTCTTTAACCTATCAATTGAGGCATAAGGAGCTCCCTACCAAGCCTAGAGCTTATTCACCTAGAGCATTAGCTTCCTCAGTTGCTTTTCAGGCGAGATTACCTATGGATTCTATCTGTGCAGCGGCCACATGGGCCTCTCCTCATACCTTCATCTCTCCTTACAAACTGGATATTGCCTTCAGAAATAGGGCGGATTTTGGTTCCACTGTACTCAAAAGAGTCTGTTCCATTGAGCCACCAAGGACTAAAGTGCTAGGGACGCGGTCCCATCCAGCTAGAATGAAGGCGAGATTGACAACTTAACATTAAGAAGTTATGTACTTACCATAACGTTCCATGTTGTCTTCTTCTCGCCTTCTTTCTTGCGTCCCACCCTCCATCCCCCTAGCCTGGAAAGACCTAGAGTATTGGGTAAGACTTTCCTTGTCACCAGGATTATCCCTTCAGCTAGAGCTCTTCTTCCCCTTTGGTAGCCCTGGTGAAAGACAGGCTGTAGGGTTTATAGTTCTACATAGCTCTTAGTTTTATCTTTTCTAGTGGTGGGACATGTCTTTCCATAGTGTTAGCTATCAAACGAGATCTGTATATATTTCGCCTAGCATTATGGGACATAGGATAGCCTCGAGCCGGTAAAAATAGCTCTCGAGCTTTAGTATTCGGCCGAGTCGGAGCCGAGGTTCATCTCCGAACCCATCCAGCAAGAAAGAAGGTGAGAAGAAGACAGCTAACATGGAACGTTATGGTAAGTACATAACCTCTTATTCCCTGCCTACAACAGGGGTTTCGATGGTGGGCACAGGCATGTCACCTAAACAAGGGTCAGCCTTTTACCCAACCCACAGCCAGGCAAACTCTAACAGATGCTTCGTATTACGCCTGGGGGGCACACATGGCAGGAAAATGCATTCAGGGCAAGAGGACCACAGACCAGATGCATTCTTCACATCAATCAAAAAGAGATGTTGGCTGTTCAAAATGCCCTAACAGCTTTCAAGGACCTTCTGCATCTAGGACAATTATTACTAAAGACAGACAACACCACAGTAATGTGGTACATAAACAAGCAAGGGGGGCACTCATTCTTATCCCCTATGCAGGCAAGCCATGACCTTGTGGAACACAGCTCTAACGTATCAAGTTTACCTGCAAGCACAATTCCTGCCAGGAAAGAAAAATACTGTGGCAGACGATCTAAGCAGAAATATCATGGACCCTCACGAATGGAAATTGAATCCACAAATCTTCAGCATGGTAACGCAAAAATGGGGATGCCCAGACATAGATCTTTTTGCCTCCCCACTGAATTGCCAACTACAAAAATTCTGCACAAGGACTTATCACAAACAAGCATGGAAAGTGGATGCTCTTTTGTTCAACTGGAAAAACCTAAAGGTTTATGCCTTCCCGCCACTGCCTCTCCTTTCAAAGGTACTCCTAAAAGCCAGACAAGAAAAACCACAGATGATCCTGATTACTCCAGACTGGCCACGCCAGCACTGGTACCCTATCTTAAGGAACTTGGCCCAAGGACCACCATGGATTTTGCCTCAAATTTCACACCTACTGACCCAACAAAACAATCAGATCCTGCATGGTCAGCTCAAAACCCTAAACCTGGCTGCATGGCAGATACATTAGTCAAACAGGCAACACCTCTCTCTAAAGCTGTTATGGATGTCATTGGAGGCCAGGAGGCATAGCACCAGGAAAGCTTACTCAGAAAAATGGAAGAGATTCTGCGCCTGGAACCAAGCTCAAAAACTTGACCCTCTTGTACCAAACATTCCTCAGATTTTGCAATATGCTGCACAGAGGCCTATCCTTCTCATCAATTAAGATCCACGCCTCTGCCATTTCAGCACATTACAACACGGATCCTCCTTTATTCTCTCATCCCTTGCTAAAGCAGTACCTCAGAGGGGCTAAAAACATAAAACTGCCCCGGAGAGCACCAACACCGACTTGGGACCTCAATTTTGTTTTGGAAAAACTGACCCTACCTCATTTTGAGCCAGCCAATACAGCCGATCTAAAATTTTTGTCATGGAAAACAGCTCTGCTCCTGGCAGTAACTTCAGCACGAAGAGGCTCAGAGCTACAGGCATTAATGGCAGTGGAACCTTTTATAATTTTTCATCAGGACAGGGTTTCTTTAAGGACAAACCCTACCTTTATGCCAAAGGTGATATCTAGTGTGGCTGTTAACCAAACCATCCATTTGCCAACTTTTTATCCGAACAGCCAGAATAAAGGGGAGAAACATCTGTATTCTTTGGACATACACAGGCAGCTACGCTTCTACTTGGACAAAACAAAAGCTTTCAGGAAAACTGAGCAACTGTTTGCAGCATATGCTGCAGGATCACAGGGCAAGGCTATCTCAAAGCAGACTATATCCAAATGGATAGGACACTGTATTCATTACTGCTACACACAGCATGGAAAATCAGTCCCAAATACCATTAGGCCACATTCTACCAGGGCAACAGCCACTTCAGCAGCCTTTCTCAGAGGAGTACCTACCAAGGAAATTTTGGAGGCTGCAACTTGGAGTTCAGTGCACACCTTTACCAAGTATTACCACCTGCCTCTTTACTCTAAATCCAGAGCAGGATTTGCCACTGCAGTTCTGCAGGGTCTCATAGCCAATCCTAACTCTTTGTAGACCAGACACCCAACCTCAGCTTTGGAATTCTACCCAAGTGTAATGACTGCAGCAGTGTAACACAATAAACATAGTACAGTTTTGTACCTACCATAAATGTAGATTAGTGTTCACACTGCTGCAGTCCAGGTTACCCTCCCTCCATCCCCTCTGAACTAGCTGGACTTGTCTATACCTTTCTATCCTATACAACCTTTGTGGTGTATTTGCTTGTAACTGAAGGTATTGTTTTTTATTTTATATGTATATTTTTTATAAGCAATATGTATTGGGGGCACCTGACATCTGGGGCAGGAAAAACTGAAGAAAATGGCATCTGCTGCATCTTTGGCACACTGACGTCAGGGAGGAAGTGACAGCAACCGACGCCGGACCAAGACTTTGGAACTCTGGCCGACTGCGGGACCGCCTGACGGCAGGATAACCCAAGTGTAATGACTGCAGCAGTGTGAACACTCTAACATCTACATTTATGGTAGGTACAAAACTGTACTTTCTGTAGCCTTGGCCAATGCTGACTTTAAGTCACAAAAGGCTGTATTTTTCTTCGGTCCCCACTCCAGAAAGGAAAATTCCTTCTGGCTAGAAAGCATGTCATACAGAGGAGTTGCCATGCTGGCATAATCCTCTATGAATTCTCGATTATAATTCATGTTACCTAGAAATTTTTGCATTTCCAGAATGGTAACCGGTTTATCCATTTGCAAAATTCCCTGCACCTTCTTCAAACAAGGAGTACGCCCAAAGGAACGTAAAATAGTACCTAGAAATTTTACTTTAGATGACATGAATTGTACTTTCACTTTTAACTTTAAACCCTGCCTCCTGCAGTGTTTGAAGGGACCTGTATTTGTGTATTTTGGCTTTTCCGGGTTAGGGGTCGCCATAGCGGAACTCTGGTCCGCTAATGATTGGTAGTTGATTTTTACGTGCCGAGTTACCAGCCTGGACGTACAACCTTCAACGAAGGTACGCCCATTCACGCATGTCTCCACGCAGAAGACGCTCTAGCTGAGAATCGAACCAGACAGCGTCTTACTGTGAGGCGACAATGCTACCGCAGCACCACTTTAGCTAAATGCTGATGTTCTTCTGCAGTCCTCACATATAGGTTATCAGGCTCCTGGTAGCCCTCAGTCGGCCCGAATACCAGAGTCATAGGTATATGACATCGGCTGTAAAACTGATGTCAGAATGTCGGATATAAAGGGAGGCAACTGACGCCATTTCCTCAGTTTTTCTTGCCGTGGAGCCCAAAGCAGATGCAATTCGCACAATTGCCGGTTGGCTGTTTGCCTTTGTTTTTCTTTCCGACTACCAAGTTGAAGACTTCTTCAGATAAGTACCCCATTGGGGATCATCTTTTCTTGCTTTAACGAATGTCAGATAAAGTTAACTGTCTTGCCTGTGGAAAACAGATTCCGCACCATGACTTCCATTCCTATTGTATAACTTGTTTGGGCCTTGAGCACGACGTCCCTAACTGCGATCTCTGTGCTTCCTTTAACCAGTGTACCATACGCCATAGAGCTAAGATTTTGTATAAGCATTTCAAAGTCTGGTCTAAGTTCGTTGGTATTGCGTCTTCTGGTCTCCCAACTTAGGGTATACCTAGGAAACGCAAAGGCAAGGACTGCAACAGGCCTAGGGTTATATCTGCTGACAATGCACCGATGAAATTCAGCACAGCGGTAGTCGGTGAGGCACTTTCGCAGACCCTGCATTCCACAGATTTTCAGCTGCAAGCCTCTGCCGAGACCTTTACGGAGTCCTCCATGCCGCAGGCTGCTATTTTGTCTTCAGACCCTCCACTTGTTGCCGCCTCAGATGGGTCCAGAGCCGCTTTGCAGGCACCAGCTTCTGATGCCTCTTCTTTTCGACGTGAGACCAGAACCAGACCGACTACCTTAGTTCAGACTTCTGCAGTTGCTAGGCCTCCCGAGTCCCTCCAGATTGCTAGTAAACCTTCCAGCCGCAAACCTACTCACAAACGGGCATCGGCCTCCCCTCCTGTGCCTCAGTCCCAGTTGGTAAAGATGGCTGGTGATGATCTTTCCCCTGATTAGGGGCTCTCATCCCCCCCCCCCCCCTTCAAAGAGGGCTAGGGAATTATCTCTTGATGTTTTGCCTGTCTCAGAGTCTGAGATTTCCAGTATGTCTGCTGGTGAAGAAGGAAATTCTCAACTTTTTTCTGGCTTTGAGGATTCTGATGCCAAGGACTTTATCCCTTCTGCCTCCCCTCCAGAAGATTTTTCCTTTGAGGATACTTTGAATACTCTTGGGGAGCATTTTAAATGGGAATGTCAGGATTTTCCACAGTCTAAGAAAAGAGTCAGGGAATTTTGGGATTTGCCACAGCATAAACCTCTGGCTATACATCCAGTTTTGGAAGTTGTCGATGATGTTTTCAAGGAAAATTCTTTAACTCCTAATTCTGTTCTTCCTGCCACCAGAAAACTGGATAGGTATTATAGGGATGTCCTTCAAGAATGCAACTGCAGTCCTGACATATGGGTTGTCCTGCCTCAGGCAGCCCTTCGGTCGGCCAGATTCCAAAGTCTGGGTCCGGCGTCGGCCGATGTCGCCTCCTCCCCTGACGTCATAGTGGCTGGAGTACAAAGGCATCAGCCGACGCCATCTTCTTCAGTCCTTCTTGCCGCACGGTGCCCGAAGCAGAAGCAGTTCGCAAGTGCCAGTCGGTCAGCTCCTCAATTCCTTTTTAAAAACCCTACTGCTGATCCAGAAATTATTTCTCAAGGCCCCAAGTGTGTTAAGGCTACTATTGCTAAAAACCCTGTGCTTTCTGATAAGGAGTCTAGGGCCTTGGACAGGTGAGGTAAAAAAGTCTGTACATCTGCAACTCTTGCCATTAGATCTGTGAACTTTTTCACGTGCTTAAGTATCAGCACCAAACTTTGGAGGCTATTAAGGCTAAACTTGGAGATATTCCTTCCATGACTGAGAACAAAGATTTACAAAACTTACTGAATTCTGCTACTTTAGTTTAATAAGCATTCACTTCATTGTGGTTTTGACACTTTGGAGGCTTCCTGCAGAGCAGCAGCCACTGGTTCCGTAATTAGAAGGCGTGCTTGGCTCGGGGAGCAGCTTCTTTCTGAACCTGTTAAATCTAAATTGCTTGTTGTTCCTTTGCACAAGGACAATCTTTTTGGTAATAAGGCTGAGGAGGTACTGAAGAAGTTGGAGGATAAGGCAAAATCTATGCAAGCTGTAAAAGATTTCCTTCAGGTTCAGCCTCCTCGGTTTAGTAGGCATTATTTTTCCAAGAATTGGTCTTTCCCTGATCCTGGCAAGCAGGGTCGCTCTAGGCCTAGGGGTTTCAGATCTTCCAGAGGGCAAGCTTCTGCCCCTCAAAGGGCTAAACAGTGGCATTCTTCTGCTAAATCGGGGAGTTCTAAGCCAGCTTCCCAAAGCAAACATTATTGTATTATTTATTTATTTACATTTGTTTCCCGGGAGTGTCAGACTACGTAGGTCTATTTTCAGTGGAGGCCCGGGGAGAAAAGCTCCACAGTTAAAATATGCAGACAGTAGTTACATTGGATTTACATAGCGATTTAACAATTTGATTAACACAGCAATTAATTACAAACATAGTTACAGATGAAGAACATAGTACATCAGTAGACAACTAGAATTTTTATCTGCGAAGTACATAACAGACATTAACAATTGTTACAGTAAGAAGTTCCTGCTATATATTAACATTCTGAATGACTCCGGCCTTCCTGTGCCTATCTCTGCAGGCCCTGGGTTTCCTTTGGGGGGAAGGTTAGCCAGGTTCGCAGAGGTATGGTCTACCTTCACAAATGACAAATGGGTGCTCAATATAGTAAACCAAGGTTACAAGTTTTACTTTCTCACCTTCCCTGTTTTGCAAGGTTACCCAGATATACACAGAACTCCCAGGGCAGAGGTAGAAACTCAAATTTCTTCTCTGCTGACTATGGGGGCTATAGAGCCAGTTCCTGCAAATTAGGCAGGCCTAGCTTTTTATTTAAGACTTTTTCTGGTACCCAAGAAAGGGGACACCTGGCACCTTATTCTGGATCTGTCTATTCTGGTGATTCCCAAATTCAAGATGCTCACCCTTCAGCAGTTACTACCAATGCTGGGCAAGGATTTATGGCTGTTAACTTTGGATCTCAAGGAGGCTTATATGCACATCCCAATAAGGGAAAGTTGCAGGCATTTCCTTCACTTCAGGGCTGGGGAGCAACACTTTCAGTAATCTGTATTGCCCTTTGGTGTATCTACTGCTCCCAGCGTTTTTACGAAGTACCTGGCTCCAGCCATTGCTTTTTGCAGGCAGTGAAACATTCAGATTTATCCTTACCTGGACGACTCTCTCAAGCAAACTCCCCAGAACAACTAGAAAAGCATTTGGAATTCATGAAGAACATTCTCACCTCTTTGGGTTACACTCTCAACGAAAAGAAGTCAAAGTTGGTTCCTACAAGGGAGATTGTTTTCCGTGGAGCGAGTCTGAATACAGCCACCTAGATGGTATTCCTCCCTCAACAGAAGCAAGATCATCTTTTGGCTTACTTCATAAACTTGGCAAGCATTACCCAACTCTCTGCAAGGCAATTCCTGCAAGCACTGGGGTTCGTGGCTTCATGTATTTTGATGATCCCATATGCAAGGCTGCATATGAAAAAACTTCAGTAGTACCTCAAGAATCTTTGGTGTTAACACACACAGGACTTAGACTTGATTCTTCCCCTGATTCCCTGTCTGCAAATGGAGTTCCTCTGATGGGTGACAGCCTGTTCTCAGAACAAGGGTCTGCCTTTCCGCCTACCTACTGCCAGCCAGACTCACCACAGATGCCTCAGATGTTGCATGGGGGGCTCATCTGGAAGGCAGGGACATACAGGGGTCATGGAGCACCCAGCAGATTCATCTGCACATAAACCTAAAAGAATTGATGGCAGTGCAGCAGGCCTTGCTGGCTTTCAAGGACCTACTCTACCCTGGGACTCTGCTGATCAGCACAGACAACACCACAGTCATGTGGTACATCAGCAAGCAAGGGGAGACTCGCTCTTACCCCTTGTGCAGACAAAGCATGAGACTATGGTCCATAGCAGCATCCATGGGCTTACATCTCATAGCCCAGTATCTTCCAGGGAGGCTAAACTCCTTGGCGGATCATTTGAGCAGACATGTTCTGGATCCTCACGAGTGGCAACTGAACAAAGACCTTTTCCATTGCATCACTCATCATTGGGGCACCGCACAAGTGGATCTTTTCTCCTCTCACACCAATCATCTCCTTCCAACCGTCTGCACCAGGGAGTTTCACAGCAAAGCTTTGAAGGTGGGTGCGTTGTCCTTCCCATGGACACATCTCTCAGTTTATGCATTCCTTCCTCTGCCTCTTCTTCCCAGAGTGCTGCTAAAGATAAGGGACGAAAAACCAAAGGCTATTCTGATAGCAGCCGAGTGGCCCAGCGCATTGGTATCCCCTCCTTCACAGCTTTTCCCAGGCTCAGCCTTGGCATCTTTTCCTGGTACCAGATCTGTTGATTCGGGGGGGGGGGTTCCTTCATCCTCATCTTCAAACTCTGCATATAACTGCCTGGCTAATACTTTACATCTTCCCGAACAGGTGGTTGAAGGTCTTCAGGAGGCCTAGCACCAGAAAATCCTATGCAGATAAATGGAAGAGATTTTGCTCTTGGATGCTGGCTAAAGGAGAAGACTCTTCTCATCCTTCTCTTTCCCTCATTCTTGACTACCTAGCAGTATTGCTTAATGGTGGACTTTCCTTTTCTTCAATCAAAATTCATGCTTCAGCAATTTCGGCTCATTGTTCTTTTGAGCAACCCATTTTTTCTCACCCCTTGATGAAACAGTTCTGAGGGAGCTAATAATCTTAGACCTCCCAGAAGAGCTCCTACTCCTGCTTGGGATCTTAATTTTGTCCTGGAAAAACTTACTCTGCCTCCCTGTGAACCAGCTGCCTCTGCAGATTTGAAGTTTCTATCCTGGAAGACTGCTTTCCTTTTAGCTATTACTTCAGCTAGAAGGGTATCTGAGCTGCAAGCCTTAATGGCAGTAGAACCTTACATTATTTTTCACTCAGATCGGGTTTCTCTGAGAACTAATCCCTCATTTATGCCTAAGGTCATTTCCAGTTTAACCGTTAACCAGTCTATTCACCTGCCTACATTTTTCAACGATCTCCAAAATAAAGGGAAAAGGATTCTGCACTCTCTTGATGTGCATAGACAGCTGTGATTTTACTTAGACAGGACTAAATCCTTTCAAAAGTCTTAACAGTTGGTTAGTTTTGCTCTTGGGGCTCAGGGTAAAGCTATTTTAAAACAAACCATCTCCAAATGGATTGCTCATTGTATTCACTTTTGTTACCTGCAGCATGGGAAGGTTCCCCCACAGGGTATTAGTCACACCCCTATAGTGCATCTGCTTCCCACCCCGAATCGTCAGTGGTATTGGACTGCAGAGGACATAATTGCAGTGTTTCCTCAACTTCTTCACAGTCAGCATAAGATCGATTAAGTTCATGACGCAAGACTGTTTGCTGCTGATAATTAGGATTTACTGGACCCTCAGGAACAAAGTCAGAAGGAACAGTTGTATCCTGTGTGCTAACAATACTACCTTATACATTGACACTAGGTGTCACACCATCCCTTTGCTGTACTGGGAGTACTGACTGTTGAGTGTTTGTGGTGTATAGGGGTTGCTGCTGTAGTCCCCTATTGCTGTGAAGTGTACTGCTATGTTTGTACTTCTGGCTGCATTACCTGTTCATGTCATGGTACACATGGCTTATCAAAATTTTTTATAGTAAGCAGCTTACCCTTTGCCTCTTGTTCCTGGCGCTATCTGCGATAATATTTACAGTCATTTTTAGTATGACCCACCTGCTTACAGGAATAACAAATAGCTGTCTCTTGGAAGGACTCTCTACAGATTGAGTAACTTGAAAAGCTAACTGACTGGCTGGGGGAGCTGATGCTGCCCATTGTTGCCCCTGTATAACTTGCCCTTGATGTGATTGTCCTGTCACCTGCTGTGGGACATGCTGCACTTCATTAATCCATCTCCCACGCCCCCTCCCCCTTACTTCACTAACAGTGGGTGCAGAACGGGGAGTGTAAATCTTTTGCTTATGAATATCATTATCTTTACACATAATACGTGCTCTCAGTAATTTATCTACTAACTCTGTGAGTGTGTTTGAAGATTCTTCTTAAATAAGTTTAATATCCCCTGGAACACCCTCCAAATGGTCTAAAAAGGAGCACATAGCAGCTTTTTGAAAATTTTCATCTTTCAAATCTTTTTCATCACTGCCATTAAATTGCATATATGCCAGCTAGTAATGTTCAGCCTGTTCCTCCAGGGAATCACAGATTGTCATTTGAAACTGATCTAAAAGTGTTGGTGTGAGAGATTGCCCTCTAGTGTACGCTAACAATACTGCTGTCATTCTTAGGTGTTTAGTTTGTATGGGATACTGCTTTTGCTGAATATAAGCCATAAAACGCTAAGGGATAAAATTCCAGAAGCAACGCTCAAGTGTATCATTCCATACAGTGCCTACAGTTTTTAAGAACCCAAGCTTCAAATGTTATCATGTTATTAAAAACCTCTCTGATGTTCATCGTGTTACTCTGCTGCAGTCATCACACTTGGGTTATCCTGTCGTCAGGCGGTCCCGCAGTCAGCCGGAATTCCAAAGTCTTGGGTCCGACGTCGGTTGTTGTCACTTCTTCCCTGACGTCAGTGCGCCGGGGGTATGTATATTGCAACCGACGCCATTTTCTTCAGTCTTTCTTGCCGCGCGGTGCCCGAAGCAGAAGCAGTTCGCAAGTGCCGGTCGGCCGACTCCTGAGATTTTCGAATTCGGATTTCAGACTGAAATCTTCTGTAAAGCTAAGTACCCCGTTGGAGAAACTTTTCTTGCCTCAGACCGATGTCAGAAAAAGTTAACAATTGTATTTCTTGTGGGAAGCAAATACCTCATAAGGATTTTCATTCTTATTGCATACCTTGCCTAGGCCCAGACCACGACGTCACTAGTTGTCGTTTTTGTGCTAGGTTTAATAAACATACTATTAAAAGACGCTTTGATTTCGCACGACACTACTTCGGTAGAAAATTTAATTACAGTATGCCGTCAGAGCAACCGACTACCGGCGTGCACAAAAAACGCAAGGATAAGGACAGATAGCTCAGGCCTAAGCCAGATTCCGAGGCCTCTGCTGGTCCGGTCTCCGGTTCTCTGGTCCTCAGTGAGGCTCCGACGCAGCCCCTGACTACCGCAGATTTGGAACCTGAGACCGCTTCGGATCTTTTGACGGAGTGTACCAGGCCGATGTAACCATTTTGTTCAGGCCCTACCAACGACTTTGCTGATAGAGATGCCGGTGCTGCTGAAACGCCTTTGGTTTCTGAAGGCGTTTTCAGACCGACGCTTGCCATTAAAACGTATCCTAAGACGAAGACTCCTATTAAATCTAAAAGGACTGCATTTCAGTCCCCTGTTCAAGGCCCCATGCCTAAGAAACAGATGCTCAAAATGGCTGAAGATTTGATCTCTTTGATCAGGGGTTCCCAGCCTCCTCCTGACAAAAGGCCTAGACAAGAGGAAGATTTTGCATCCTCTGAACAAGTGTCCATTTCTTCAGCCTCTTCTGAAGACCAATATTATTCCTTCTCTCCTTATGAAGATTCTGATGCTGAGGATTCCATTCTCTCAGCTTCTCCTCCTGAAGACTATTCCTTTGGGGAAACTTTACACACTATGAGGGAACATTTCCATTGGGAAGGTCAGGACTACTCTGACTCGAAGAAAAGGCTCAGAGAGTTTCTTTTACTCCCCCAGCACAGACCACTTGCCATCCCACCCGTGTTAGACATTGTGGATGATGTTTACTTAGAATCCAGTTTGAACCCAGACTCTTTACCACCTGCTCCGGCCAAGCCTGACAGATACTACAGAGTGCCTGATTCCCATAAATTTCTATATAAAAGTCTTGTTGCTGACCCAGAGACAATCTCCCAGGGTCCCAAAGGGGCTAAGGCTTCTATGGCTAAAAGTCCTGTACCCTCTGAAAGGGATTCCAGAGCACTAGACAGGTGGGGGGAAAAGGTTTACACCTCAGCCACTCTAGCAATGAGGGCACTAAATTGCCAATTTCACATGCTTAAGTATCAGCAATTTCTAATGTCACAGTTAAAGCAAAGAATCACCACTCTCCCTCAACAGTCTGAATTGAAAGAAATGCAGGATCTGTTGCATGCAACTGAACAGGTGGGCAAACACCTTACAATGTGGGTTTGATTCTCTGGAGGCCTCCTGCAGAACAGCTGTCACTGGGACTGTTATACGTAGACATGCTTGGTTAAAGGAACAAACTCTGCCTGATCATGTTAAAGCAGAGCTTCTAGATGCTCCCTTACAGCAGGATGTTCTTTTTGGAGTTAAAGCAGAAGTCGTCTTAAAGAAAATGGAGGATAAGGCAAAATCTATGCAGACAGTCAAAGATTTCTTACAGGCACAGCCCCCTCGCTTCAGCTGAAACTGGCCAACAAAAAATTGGTCCTTTCCAGCTACTGACAGACCACAGAGGGGTAAATACAGACTTCCAAGAGGCAGAGGACAACCACAAGCCCAGTACAAACCTCGATAATGGGGCACTGCAACACAGAAGGGAGGAGAAGACGGGTCCCAACCTTCCAGAAGGCAAACTCAATGACTTGCACCTCATCTGGCCAAGCAACACTCTCTTGGCAGCCCCCTTGGGAGGAAAACTCGCACTTTTTTCCAGACAACTGGCACATTGTCACAAAGGACAAATGGGTCCTAGACATAATTTCACGAGGATACAGATTCCATTTTCACACCTTGCCAATGAAAAGAGGAATGCCAAACCTGCCACAAAATCAATGGGCAGAGGCACAAAAGCAAATTACAGCTCTCATGGACATGAGAGCCATGCAACTACACACACCACAAAACCAGCCTCACATAATGCTACCACTCCACTGAATCAAACACATAAACACACAGACATACTCGGAGGCTCTGAGTAAAAATTTACCTAAACAGCAGAGGCCTCCAAAGCAGACACCCAAACAACTGCTACCTCAAGACACCCCACAAGCAACACATAAACCACAAAAGCAGTGTGCAAAGCAGTCACAGCCCTTAAGGCCAAATACAACACCAAACATACTTGTCATAGGTGACTCCATAGTCAGACACACTGGCGTCCCTCTCACCAGGCTGAACAAGGAGAGGGTCACAGTAAGCTGCCTATCGGGCTAGAATCCGCCACATAACACAAGCACTGGTCACTCCACGGCAAGTACAAATATGACACAGTCATTGTCCATGCTGGTGTGAATGACCTGAGACGCATTACCTCCCTGGACTACATGAAAAGAGACATAGAGGAGCTCTCTGATTATGTAGCCCAGGCAGGTATGACCCTAACCCTGAGCAGTATCCTTCCTTCACCAAGAATGATGCCACAATATAGAGACAAGATGATCAGCTTTAACAATTGGCTTAATGTCTGGTGTCATTCAAAGGGGATCCAGTGTCTGTCTGCCTGGGATGACATGCTTGACAAGCCACGCTTTTTTCGCTTATAAGGGACGGCTTGCACCTGTCACCCTGGGATTCGGATATTGGCTAAGGCTCTTGCCACCCCATAGTGCCTTTTTAGGCAAGGCTGAAATTCTAAACCTACCACCCTAGAAAACAAAAATGGGAAGAAATTGAGGGTAATGCTGCTCAATGCCAGAAGTCTAAATCTCAAAATGCACTCGAGGCCCTTCTCAGTATGGAGAACATCGATGTCTGTGCTGTAACTGAAACCTGGTTCAAGGCTCCTGAGAGCACCCGGCACTATTAGGTTTTACCTCATATCATGCGTTCCGCCCCAAAACCCGGACCACTCCACAAAAGGAGGGGTGTATCCATATTCATAAAGGATACTCACACCTCCAGGTTGGTGGCAACGCATGAAGCTTGAAACCATCCAGGTGCAACTAACCATAGGCAAAACTGCTCTACAAATTGTAGCATGCTACAGGCCACCCTCTCAAACTCAGGAACCCCACACAGCCTTCCTGAAGACACTGGAGGGTATAAATGTATCTCCAAACACCATCATATTGGGTGACTTCAACTACCCGAATATAGACTGGGAACATTACTCAAGCCCTAACTTTCTAGCCCAACGGTTCCTGGAGTTCATAAATTCAAATGCCATGGAACAGCTAGTTACTGTTCCCACGAGAGGAGAAAATATACTAGATCTCATTGTCACAAACATGGGGACAAAATGCTCCACACGAAGTATATCCCTCATTGGTGAGATCTGATCATAAACTAATCTCACTGGAAATCCACATCCGCCCCACCCCAAACAAAAAGACCATAGTGAAGAACTTCTCTAAAGCAAACTTCACACTACTCAAGACTGGTGTGGTATCCTTCAAGGCCCCTGAGTCAGAGGAAACCACAACCCAAGCTCGGAAGCCCTTACAAATGCCTTCTATGAACACCTCCAGGACTGCATGGATCAGGCAATCCCAAATAAAACCAAGACTCTTTCCACAAAGGGCAAGCGTCCAGTCTGGTGGACCCCAGCCATTAACAAACTTTACAATAAGAGGAGAAAGCTATTACATGATAGAACAAAATCCATAAAGGAAGTCACCCTGATCATTATTAGTAAAAAATCTGAGCACTCATAAAATCAACTAAGGCCAATTTTGAGAGAAAAATTGCCATGGATTCAAGGACAATCATAAGGCCTTTTTCAGCTATGTTAGGAACCTGGGTGGAAACTCACAGATATGCTCATAATTAGTCCAAAATGATACAAAAATCACTGAACCCACAGACATTGCCAACATACTGGCAGACAGGTTCAGTGCAAACTTCACCCCTCTCCCCTAAAGGAGAGATAACTATCCCAGCCAGTGTAGCCTCCCGGACATCTCAAATGCAGGTGAAAGCTGCTCTCTCTAAAGCTAAAAACACAGCATCAATGGGACGGATGGTGTCCCCGGCTGTGTGCTACACGAGCTAAATGAGGAATTAAACCCGCACATAAGGCAGCTGTTTAATCTCAGCCTTACCACAGGATACGTGCCCAAGGAGTGGCGTCGGCAACTGTGGTCCCACTCCACAAAGGTGGCGCCTCACGGACCCTGGTAATTACCGCCCCATAAGCTTAACAAGTCTAGTCTGCAAAGCTATGGAGAGGATCATAATGGAGCTCATAAACAAAGATATAGGGACTTGCAGACATTGGACCCGACCCAGTTTGGCTTTGTCAAGGGAAGATCATGCCTTTTGAACTTGGTCGACTTCTTGAAATAGTCACCAAGGCCATTGATGAGGAAAGGCAGTCCATACAGCCTACCTTGACCTTGCAAAGGCTTTCGACACAATACCCCACTCGGGTATTGTAGAAAAACTTACCAGCTTAAATGTAAACCCATATGTCACAAGATGGGTTGCAAACTGGCTTAAGGACAGAACCCACAGGGTTAGAGTTGCTGGCGCTGTGTCAGACTCCAAGCCGGTCACAAGTGGTGTCCCACAGGGCTCGGTCCTTGGCCCCTATTGTTTGGCATCTACTTCTCAGAAGTACAGGCCAACATGGGAGGACTTTGGCTGACAAAGTTTGCAGATGACTGCAAACTGGGCCATAGTGGAAAGTGCATCGGACACGGATATCCTTCAGAAGGGACTCACGGAAACAGATAGCTGGTGCCAGAGCCATGGCCTGAAGTTAAAGACCAAAAATGTATAGTCATACCCTTGGAAAATCAAGGTAACCCCAAGCTACCATATAGGTGGAAATCCACTAAGCACAGAAGAGGTTATCAGGGACCTGGGGACCCAGGTTGACAGTGGCCTTTCTTTTGACACTCACATTGCTAAAGTGGTTAGAAAGACCTTCTACATTGCCCACCTGATCATGAAGGGATTCACATCCAGATCTAGTGAGGTCATTGTTCCCTGTACTCTTCACTTATCAGACCAATGATGAGTACAATGCCCCATTAGGGATGTATCTCACCCGACATCTGCAGCAATTGGAGAGACCCCAAAGTTCCTCACCAAAAGGATAAAGGACTCCAAAATCTGTCATATGCTGCCAGATTGAAGAAACTCCAGCTCTATTCAGTCGCATACCGTCTGCTCAGAGGTGACATGTGCCTGACATACAAGGCCATGTCCAACCGGAATTAATGGACATGCTCCACCTCAAAAAATCCAAATCCACCAAAACCACTAGAGCAAGCGACTTAAACCTTAGCACGGATATAAATAGGACGTGCTGGAGGGATAGATTTATCACTCAGAGACTCCCTATGCTGTGGAATAAAATCCCGGTCTATGTGAGGCAGAGCACCTCGCTGACTCTGTTCAAGAGAAATCTAGACCTGTGGATGGGAGATCGTAGGTTTACTCCGGGAATCATCTCTGGGTCACTGCTGGACAGAGGCACAACAAACTAATGGGCACAGTATTTTTTCATATAAGTGGTGGCGTAAGCCACAATAATTTGGGCTAGGCTTATAAATGCCTTAGGGCAGATAGCCTAGTATAAACCTATGAACCTATGAACTGGTACCTACTCGAGAGCAAGGCCAAGGATTTTACTCAAGACTCTTTCTAGTTCCCAGAAAGGACAATGCCTGTTGACCAATTCTGGACCTTTCAATTCTAAACACCTTCTTACAAGTACCCAAATTCAAGATGCTAACACTACAGCAGCTTCTTCCCATGTTGGGCAAGAAAGCATGGCTAGTATCGTTGAACCTCAAGGAGGCATACCTGCATGTCCTTATCAGACAAAGTTGCAGAAGATACCTCCGTTTCATTGCAGGTTCAACTCATTACCAATTCTCTGCACTTCCCTTTGGCTTATCTACTGCGTCCAGGGTCTTCACAAAATGCCTGGCACCAGTAATTGCATACTGCAGACAATGAGGAATTCAAATATACCCATACCTGGATGACTGCCTCATCCAATCAGAAAGCAAGGACATCCTCTTACAACGTCTGGCTTTTGTAAAACATTGTCTAAGTTGCCTAGGGTACACAGTAAACGAAAAGAAATCAAAACTAGTACCCTCACAAAATATGACATTCTTGGGTACCAGCTTGAATACAACGGCCCAGAAGGCTTATCTGACGCCAGACAAACTACAACTGACTCGATATTTCAAAACAATGGCAACAAAGACCCAACTACCTGCAAGAAAAATTCTGCAGGCCTTGGGCTTCATGGCATCTTGCATACTACTAATACCATTTGCAAAGCTGCATATGAGGAAATTACAGTGGTACCTAAAAAGCATATGGTCTCAACACAGCCACAGCTTGGACACAATATCTCTCATTCCCTGCCTACAACAGGAGTTTCTATGGTGGTCACAGGCATGTCACCTCAACAAGGGTCAGCCTTTTCAGATAGTGACGTCATGCTGTGCTTCAGCCAGTTACTTGCCATAGGTTTCTTGCAAACTGACAATTTTATTCATTAATCCTATCATACTGATATCTTTACTGCCTTTTTCAAGAACTGTTTGTGTAAAGGTCTTAATTTCAGTATGTGAGAGTTTCAAAAACTGGGAAAATTCCTTTGTACATTCAGCAGAATCAGTATGCATCTTATGAGACTCATTCCATTTATCACAGTAAATCTGATAGTGACCCATGAGGTCAAGATCTTGCTGGTTGCTAACTTTAGCAATCCAATCTTTAAACTCTTGCAAATCAGACTGTAAAGTACAAACTTTGATGTCTTCATCACCCTCTAATAAATCTTTTGCAACAGGATATATAGAAACAGGAACCATTGTCTGTGCTTCAAGCATTATCTTATCCTGGTTGTGTTCCAGGTTTTGTACAATACATTTATGACAAGGCATGCAAAAAAGCAACATTTAAATCATTACAAATGGCACATTTCTGAATATTTTGATACACCTTTGCCTTATGCACATACCAATCAAAGGTTGCAATCCATTTGCATAATGCAGGATTGTCCATTTTCCCTAACAAAGACAAGTGCTAATATGCTGATTGTACCATGTTTGTAAATAATTCCACATATCTACATATGATTCAGATACATCAACAGTAAAAGATTTGGTGCACTTCTTGGCATTTTCATGAATTGCATTCATTGTAATTACAAAAATAGAAGAAAATATTTACCACAAATGTTCAGGACAAGTTGGCCGGTCTTGACACGATCAATTGTGGGAGGCTTTACTGCTGTCTCTCACTAGATGCTGGTGAAGCAAATGTCGGCAGTAAGATTTGTACCGTGTATATCACCAACTGTCTGAAGAAGAATTGCCATACTGCCCTGTACTGCGCTGCAGTGTTTGTCCTCCAGTCAATGGACAAAGTTTTAGGAAAGAAGAGTAGACTCCAATAAAAAAAAAAGTCTGTGAAGGAATGTCGCACTGAGAGGCACCTCTGCAGGTCACCTCCCTGATTGTGGGCTGGTCTCGCCACTGTAAAATTAAAGTTGTACTACACTATTCAGGTAAGTCTGTACCTTTACTCAATGAAGACACTGAGATCAGTTCTGCTGTTACGACATTTACTGCATACGCGGTATTACTACATCTAGCTTAACAATGAAAGATATTCACAAATAACAAAGCCGCACTTCAGCTTACAGCATCAGATCTGTAAAGATAGGAAAATCAAAGTCTCCTACAAAAGAAAAAGTCCCAATCTTTATAGTGTCTTTTCTGCCTGCATCAGCAATTTTGGAAATTTGCCAGAATAATATGTCTTTTCTCTCAAGCTGTTCTGCTGACAGTTTGTTTTCCATATCTTAAACATTCTGTTCCTGAAGGGCAACTCCTTTCGTCCTTTGCTTATCTTGCATATCATATTGATGAGAGACAGTTGCATACAAGAGTTCGTTTTGTCCTGCTTGTAGATAATAAATTTCACAAGCTGCACAGTTTATAAGAGATAAAACATTTTACTTCTGATTCTTATTAACAGTGATTGACAAGCTATATGTTTTTGCCAGGAGTTCAAACTAAGTGCACTCTGCACACTGAACTGCATAATATTTTACATTTTCAGGAAAAAATCCACTTGAATCCACTTTTAACCTATTTGTTACTCTCTCAATCATGTTGATGTCTATATTTATTATTTTCAAGAAAATTTCTTACACAGCTTTTTACAGAGTTTTACCTCTCTTACATTTAAAAAAATAAATATTCTGTTGTCACTTCCTCTCCACAACCTAAACACACTGTTTCAACATTTTATAAGGCATATTCCCCTTTACTGGTAACTTATTTATTACCAGTCTCCATAAGAAGACCTGACACTCTTGCCACATCACTTTTTTCCTTATTTTAATGGCGTTAATTTCCACATGGATTTGCATAATATTTTCATCACTTTATTTTACCACATCCTTCTAACTTTCTGTATATCATCAATTTTTATTTTCCATGTTAGTATTTTTTCTTGATAATTTTTAATTTCTTTATTTAAATATTTCTCTCTTCTTGTCATCTCCCAGAACTTTTTGTACTTGTGTTTAAATATTCTCACTATTAATTTGTCATTCTCTTCCTTTACTCACTTAAATAATCTGTACAGGTTTAAAGAAGCAGAATAAACAAACCCCAGTCCTTATACAAAACACTTATTTTCACTGTGTTTAATCTTGAACCCCATATGAAAGAAATACCAATTGCACAATTTCTTTTTCATATATTTCGGTGATCTCATAAACATTTAACATGTATCCTGTTTTTCCCATTACTACAAAATTCAGTAGATAAACCATTTTTCTGAATGCTAATCTATGCATCCTCCACAGAAAACATGTTTCATTTATTTTGTCCTCCCATTGTGGCACAACTTGCGTGAATGGGCGTACCTTCGTTGAAGGTTGTGTGTTAGGGCCGGCAACTCAGCACGTAAAAATCAACTGCCAATCATTAGCAGACTGGAGTTCCACTGTGGCGACCCCTAACCGAGAAAAGCCGAAAGACACAACAACAACATTGTGGCACAACTACATCCTTTTTCCCTAGAAAAGATGCTTCATTCGTTTAAAAATACACACCCCCAATTTTCACCACATCACCCAAACCCTTACTTTTATCCGCTATTCAAGGTCATTTCCATTAAACATCCATCCATTCAGGCAAACCAATAGTTCCCTTATTCATATTTTGTGCTTAGCAACTATAAATTCTGTATGCCAGAAATACTGGAATAACCATCTCCTTTTGTATCACTTATCTATCCCCTCATTTTATAGGCTACTTCACCCAGTGTCTCATTTGTTACCAATGCAAACAATATTCCACTCATGGGACATCCTTGTCATATACCATACTTCATGCATATTTCTTTACTCAGCCATCCAATCACGAACGCACACACTGTTATTTTAATATACTGACCTACACACACCCTCTTAATTCTGTTACCAATTCCATACTTCTCCATAACATCCCACAAAGCATCATGTCCTATTGTATCAAGTGCCAGTATCACCTATCATAAGTTTCACGTCCTCCCTTGTATTTATAATATCCTCTACAATTTCTCTCACAACCACTAATGATTCTTGACATCCTTACATTTTTATACCATATATACTTTCTTCCAGAATATCTCTCATTCTTCTTTTCATTGTCCTCTGCATTATTCTCATAAAAAATATATTTTTTTGTTATTTAGTGTAATGGATCTTCAATTTTTTATTTCATTCTTATCTATCTTCCATATAAATTTTAATTTCCCATTACCTAACTCTTCATAGACACACTTCCTTCAACCAGTTATTCAGTACATTTTCAGAATACTGTTTGCCAGTCCATTAATTTCTTGTACCCTATACCATCTGGGCCTGATACGGAGTCATTTACTATTAATGAAATGTGTGAAATACTAGGATTTTTTTCAAATTCTTCCTTAACTCTGTCGCTTGTGTAGTCAGGATGAAGTGGATGAACATTATGGGTTCTGTTCAAGCAACTTTATTATGTACAGACACATTAGAAATGACGCTAAATAACTTTAACTTGTATACAAGCTAGCTGTGTCTCATGCATAGATGTCCACACTCTGGCTGTACTCACAAAATGGTACTGAAGCTAGCACGTGCTTACCATTTGTATGCACATTCAGGTCTTAGAAATGGTTCTTAAAGGTACACCACACATCTTATTCTACATCCTCCCTGTTTGAGAAATGAGTCATACAGTATTGACTACATTAACTGGCATGCAGTTGATACAAAATAATTTTCATCATGCAGTTATACAGAACTAGGTATATGTGTACATCTAGGTTGCTGTGCATTTCACACTAGGTCTGGAAGTACGACCAAATCATGTGATATATTAATTGGGGTTAGGTTTAGCAACTGGGATTCTCTGCTGAAATACGACCAAATCATGTGATATATTAATTGGGGTTAGGTTTAGCAACTGGGATTCTCTGCTGAATGTTCAGCCTTAGGGACGTCAGGAACGGCAGTGGAAATCGAGACACATTCTGGAACAGAAACATGGTCGGAATTGCCCTGAGATTTAGACTCTTTATCACAGGAACAATGCTGTGATATCTGTTTTGATACAGGAGGAAGGTGTTAACTATTTCTCCTGTACTCCACACCCTCCGATTTCACAAATTAGGATCTCGGCCTTGCACGTACACTTGTTACTTGACCAGTCCAGTAGAAACCTTTCACCGTCACTGTCTCTCCTCCTTTCAGATGAAGAAGTCTGCTCGATTTGTCATAACTGGACTTCTGGAAAGAATGCTTTCTAAATAGTTGGGCTTTGACTGCTTTGTTGTTTTTAGCTTTAGGCCTCAACAAACTAAAGAATAGGCAATGTTGTTCTGGTTTGCCTAGATAGAAGTGTCTGAGCAGGTGACCCAAGTACATCATCACAGAGTATGTTTCTTAGATTGAGTAAATTCAAAACACTTTGGTATTGTCACACTTCTCAAGTAATTGCTTTGTACTCTTTACTGCACATTCAGCTAGTCCATTTGACTGTAGATATTCTAGACTACTAACAACATGTACAAAGTCCCATTCTCTTGCAAATTTCTGAAACTGCTGACTGGTAAATTGGGTACCGTTGTCAGAGATGAGCTTTTGTGTACTTCCATGGACTGAGAAGTGGCATTTCAACTTGGTAATAACTACTGGAAGTTAGGTTAGGTAGCAGATCGATCTCAAACCAGTTCGAATAAGAGTCTACCAGTACTAAGTAATGTTGATTGTTCCACTCGAATATAAAACAAAACACAACACAGGATAATCACTGTGATGAAGCAAAGTCACTGTAGCACGAAAAACCGAAATAACAAAAAACAGACAATTTGCGACGCTGAAACATCTCATTTAATAAATAGCAAAACAGAGATGTTATGTGATCCTATCTCGCCTACATTCCATACTGATGGGCTCGGAACCGATCCTTGGCTCCTACTCGGCACGCTATGCTATAGAGCGAAGCCTCTTATTGGCTGAGCTATTCTCTATCCCAGGATGCACCACCACTACTCCCCCAGATCTCGTTTGCCGCTTACAAGCTAGGACGTGGTCTCAAACTTGGCTGAGCTAAGTACTGTTTTTTTCTAAAGTTTTCCTGTCAGGAAATTCTCTATTCTTACCCAAAAGCTGTTTTAACAGCTATTGTTGTTGTTGGCGTGTGTTTTGGTACATTTTTTGTAGTAAATTGTGTGTTTGTTTAAGGGAAAGGTTTCCCGTTTAAGTTAGAGGGGCCTTCCCCTATTCTTCAACTAGTTTCTCTTATTTTAAGGAGGTCAAGTACCTGTTTAAGTTAGAGGGTTCTTGGCCCTCCTTTTTAGTGTTTGTGATATTTGTATTGTATCGTAAAAAAAAAAAAAATTTTTTTGGATTGTGGTTTAAAATCTTTGTTCTGACTAGATAGTGCTTCTTTTTCCACTGTTATAGTGACTATTTTAAAGGCATTATGTCAAAAGAACATAGACCCTCAGGGTTTAAAAAGTGCACGAGGTGCGGTTATAAAATGTCTATAACCGATGATCACTCCTCGTGCGTATATTGTTTAGGCGCCAAGCACCTACAGGAGTCCTGCAGCGTGTGTCCCACCTTTTCCTCTAGAGTCCTCCAAGAGCGGAAGAATAAATTGATCTTGAAAGGGCTGATTAAACCCTCCTTCGAGGAAGCCTTATCTTCCTCATCCTCTCCAACTAAGAAAAAGAAAGTGTCGGCTCCGACCAGCCCGTCGGAACCGACTGCTAAGAAATCCAAGCAGGCTTCTCCATCGGCTCCACGGACTTCGGAGCCGAGGGCGGAACGGTCTGCCTCGATGCCCCCAGTCTCGACTCCTCCGGTTTCGGAGCCGAGGACTGGGGCTTCGAGAGGCGGGTCACCTTCATCGGCTCCACAGATTTTGGAGCCAATGAGGGTTGCCGGCTCAGACTCTTCCCCTTCGGCGAAGCCCTCCTCGGCACCGAGGGAAATTTTGGAATCTTCCTCGGCACCGATACTGGTAGAGTCCATTCGGAGCCGGTCCCCCAGTCCTTTGGAGCCGATGGAGAAGTCGGTTCGGACCCGATCGGTTTCCTCTAGATCTTCCAAGATGTCTGATTCGGACATCGACAGGGTGCTCCTAAGACTGTTTCAGTCTCCTGTGTTCCAGAAATTAGTTTCGGCTCCAGCCCATTCGGCTTCGGAGCCGATGGCCCACCCTGTAGTTCTGGTTCCTCCTCCAACAGCCTCGGCACCGTTGGAGCCGGTGCTGGTGGAGCCGATGGAGGTTTTTGGGTCGGCTTCGACCCTTACTCCAACCCCGGCTCTCGAGTCGGAGTTCGGGACACGGACCTCTTCTGTCGGCCCTGGGGGGGGACTGATGTTTTCGGTTCCGAGCCTTCCTCTCGATAGTCGTGGCGGGGTACCGTCTACTGTTGTGGCCATGGGGTTGGACCTTCCCAGGATTCTGGTGGTCCGGCCTTCAGGGCCATGAGGAGTGCTTTAGCCAAATCATCATTGGCTACCTCCACGGTCTTGCCAGTACCTTCCCTACATACGGAGACTGGGTCTTTGGCAGTCCCCCTGTCCTTAGACAGCGGAGCCCCGGGGCCTGAGGTCACCCCCACTGGGGGCCCCCCCCCTCCTGGAGGTCCCTCTGAAGCTTCTTCAGAGGAGCCCCCAAGGAAAAGATCGTGCAAGAGGAAGCATGTCGACTCCCCCGATGAGTCTCACGTCAGACACTGATCTTGATGATGCAGAGGGGTCCCCTAAGTCGTCCTCAGATGATGTCTCCTTTGCAGACATCTTGGAAGCCCTCAAACAACGAGGCGGCTGGCTGTCCAAACCCCCTTCTGCTGACGAGTCAGTGTTCCTTAAGGCCTTCGGGGCTCAGCCCTCCGCCTCCTGGGTGTCTCCGCCCTTCGACGAGCTCCTAGATTTGATCTGTCGAAGGGTGTGGGAACATCCAGATTCTGTGGAACCGGTGCCTGCTCGCCCAAATAAGTTCCTATCAGCACCCCCAGAGAAGGAGTTTTTGACAAAAGGTGTGGCTGTAGATGCCTTGGTGGTGGCATCTGCTACCCAGCAAGATGTAGCAGAGGCTTCGACGTCCGTCCATCCTCCTAATAAGGAGTCTAGGAGCATGGATCGGTATGGGAAGCACACCCTTAGTTCAGCGGCCTTTACCTTAAGGTCCCTGAACTATTTAACGCACTTCACCAGGTTTCAGAGGGATCTGATCAAGGAGCTTTCAGATACCCTCTTGGGTAACCTACCTGAGCAGCTGGCCCAGACGGTTGGCTCTCAGTTGGCTACGGTGTCATCCATATCAAACTCGTCCATGAGGCTCATTTCATATGCGGCCGAAGGGGCGAGTAGAGCGGTGGGTACGGGTATTGCTCTTCGGAGGCAAGCCTGGCTCCGCCTGTGTCATTTTGCGGAAGCCTTCAAGTCTTCCTTTGCTGACGCTCCCTTTGATGGGTCCTCTTTGTTTGGACCCAAGGTAAAGGACACATTGACCCGCTGCGAGCAAGAAGGTAAGACTTTGACTGCCGTAGGGGCACGATTTTCCACTCCCTTTCGGCCTTATCCCAAGGCGAAAAGAGGAGGGAAAATGTGGTTCCGTAGATCCCAGAAGTCTTATCCCTCGCAGCAGGACGATCCCCCTTCTAGAGGCAGAGGAGGGGAAATTTTTCTGGAAGACGCCGTCCCAGAGGCGGCAGAGGCCCCCGCAACACTGGAGACCTCGAGTCCTTTCGTGGCTCTTCAGCCTTCCACAATCCCTGAAGGATTGCCCGACTGTGCAGCTCGAGCCAGTCAGGGTCGTTCGAGACACCTGAAAGCCTGGGAAGGTATCACTCAGGACCGATGGGTGCTTGAATTATCGCCGGAGGTTACGCCATCCCTTTTCTCACTCCCACCTCGACCCAAAAAAATCCCGGACCCGCCACCCAGTCAACAGGAAATTGCAGCCTTAGAAGTCTCAAAGCTGCTTCGAAAAGGAGTCATCCAACCGGTCCCCGCAGACCAGATCGGATTAGGGACTTACTCAAGATTCTTTTTGGTGCCAAAAAAGACCGGGGACTTGAGGCCCATTTTGGATCTCAGCATTCTAAACCATTCAGTCAAAAAGTCCAAGTTCCGAATGGTCACCTTACAATCCATTCTCCCACTGCTGGAGAAAGGTGTTTGGATGTGCTCCATAGATCTCAAGGACGCCTATTACCACATTCTGGTAGATCAGGCGTCCAGGAGACATTTGCGCTTCAGCCTAGGAGACAGTCATTTTCAGTTTCGTGCGCTGCCCTTTGGTCTCACCACAGCCCCCAGGGTGTTCACAAAATGTTTGGCGGTCGTGACTGCTCACCTGAGGAGTCTAGGATTCCAGGTGTTTCTGTATTTGGACGACTGGCTCCTAACTGCCACCTCCAGGCGTCTACTATTGCAGAACCTACAAGCCACAATATCACTATTCACTTCCCTTGGGATCACCTTCAATTGGCCAAAGTCTGTGTTGCTGCCATCTCAACGCATAAGATTCATCGGAGTAGAAATAGACTCAAACCGAATGCGGGTCTACCTTCCTACAGAAAGGATACAAACCATACAGGCTCAAGTCCGAGCCTTGCTTCTCAGATCCAAAGCTCCAGCCAGGATGGTCTTGCAGCTATTGGGATCTATGTCGGCCACGGTTCTTCTAGTCCCCCTAGCAAGGTTGCATATGAGAATTCACCAGTGGCTTCTTTCGACACAGTGGTCCTTTCAGGATCTCCCGCTCAGTCACCTCATACGCATCACAGAAACTTGCAAACGGGACCTTCGCTGGTGGCTGGTGCCCTCCAATCTGGATCAGGGTCGACCTTTTGTTCCACCTCCTCCTATGGCCACTTTGACCACGGACGCCTCCCAGATGGGGTGGGGTGGGCATTCCCTGGGCAGGTCAGTCCAAGGCAAATGGCATTCAGAAGAGAGTCTTCTTCATATCAACATTTTGGAAATGAGGGCGGTGCTTCTATCTTTACAAGCCCTCCACGATTACCTCCCTCAGGGCGTAATTGCCGTTCACGCTGACAATATGTCAGTGGTCTGGTATCTGAACAAGCAGGGAGGAACCAGATCCTACCCTCTTTGCAGAGAGGCCATGAGAGTCTGGGAATGGGCAGTGGCGACCAGACGTTTTCTGATAGCAACTCATATCCCTGGCAAATCCAACATGATAGCCGACAGACTGAGCAGAACTATCCTCTCTCCTCACGAGTGGTCTCTGAACAATGCAGTGACAACTCAAATCTTCAGCAAATGGGGAATTCCTTGTTGCGACCTCTTCGCAACCCCACTGAACGCGAAGTGCAGAAAGTTCTTCTCCCTCACTCCAGCTCCGGGGGAGAGTCCTATGGACGCACTAGCCCATCCTTGGCCCACCGGCCTGCTATACGCCTTCCCCCCCCAGTTCCCCTCCTCCCCAGAGTGATCCAAAAGGCGTCTCTCTTGGGGAGCAAAATGATCTTAGTTGCTCCTTACTGGCCTCGTCAGGTATGGTTCCCCTATCTTCGGAAATATGCACTGGACGGTCCATGGTTCCTGGATCAGATCCCAGACCTATTAATTCATCAGTTGGGACTACTCCACCAGTCCCTTCACACTTTGAAGTTAACAGCTTGGCTCCTCCTCTTCCGACTATAGTCAGGAATCATACCTTAGACCCGGAAGTCATACATATCTTATCTTCGGCACACAAGTCTGCCACTAAGAAATTGTATACTAGCAAATGGAAGAGATTTGCTATTTGGGCTCAACTCCGGGGTCTGAATCCCATCACTATTCCTGTATCGGAAGTCCTAAAATTTCTAACTTCCCTTTTCAATCAAGGTTCTTCAGTCTCTACCATCAAGGTCCAATTGGCAGCTATTTCAAATTTTCATGAATCTATAAACCCACCTTTAATGAGCAACAGATTGTGTAAAACCTTCATGAAAGGTGCTGCACTTTTAAGACCTCCGATTTCTCATCCTGCTCCTCCGTGGGATCTCGATGTGGTGTTACGTGCCTTAACCTCCTCCCCCTTCGAACAGGCAGCAACATGTGATTTGAAATTTCTATCGTGGAAAACTGCTTTTTCTGGTCGCGATTACTTCTGCCAGAAGAGTTTCAGAGCTTCAGGCTCTATCTGTAAAACCACCGTACCTGGTTTTTCATAAAGATAGAGTATCTCTCAGGCCTAATCCATCCTTTGTCCCTAAAGTTTGTTCCAGTTTTTGCCTGCAACAGTCATTAGAACTTCCAGTTTCCTTTCCAAAGTACTCGAACAAAGCTGAATTCATATTCCACACATTGGATGTCCACAGGCAATTGCGTTTTTATTTAGACAGGACCAAACAAACAAGGAAAACAGATCAATTGTTTGTGTCCTTTTCGGATAATAAATTGGGCAAAGCCGTCACAAAGGTCACTATTGCCAAATGGATCAGGGACTGTATTAGTCAAGCTTATTCCTCTTCTAATAAAGAGCTTACGACCTCTGTCAAAGCTCACTCTACAAGAGCTATGGCTACTTCTATAGCATTCCATTCTAAGCTTGCCATTAGTGACATTTGTGCTGCGACTCACGTGGTCTTCCCCGCACACTTTCATTTCCCACTACAAATTAGATGTGGCATCCCGGGGGCGAGCTTCATTTGGTTCCACAGTGCTCAGGAGTGTTTTCCAGTGAGCCACCCAGGATTTAGGTGCTAGGGACGCTGTCCCATCAGTACGGAATGTAGGCGAGATAGGATCACATAACATCTTTTAGTTATGTACTCACCATAACTTTAGATGTTTGGGATCCATCTCGCCTACATTCCCAATAACCCACCCTCCTTCCCCCTTCCTTGAAGATCAGAAGAGATCGGACAGTCCGAATTCTGTTGTTTCATCTTGAAACATCTGGCAATGTTATATAAACAAGTTATGTGTGTGTGCATGAATGCGGACAAACAAGATCTGGGGGAGTAGTGGTGGTGCATCCTGGGATAGAGAATAGCTCAGCCAATAAGAGGCTTCGCTCTATAGCATAGCGTGCCGAGTCGGAGCCGAGGATCGGCTCCGAGCCCATCAGTACGGAATGTAGGCGAGATGGATCCCAAACATCTAAAGTTATGGTGAGTACATAACTAAAAGCTTTCGGATACCAGATCCTTCATCAGTGTTAAAAAACTGTCTTTTAAAAGCTTATTTAAGTAATAAGTCACATAATTCACAAGACACATCCTAACCAATCAACAGGTAAATAATGACATCTTCATTCATTGAACTTCCTTATATTCCTAATATGTGTGACAAAAATACATTTACTTTTGTGTAATAAATTCTTTCTAGTAAAAAAAGAAAAAGTAAAAATATTATTTAATCGACAATTGTTCCTGTCTAAGCACAGGTTAAATGCTGACCATTTTACTTATTCCAGGAAAACAGTCAGCTTGTAAATACACAATCCAATTATATTCCCTTGGTTCAAGCCTGTTATTCATGTCACCACCTCTCAAATTTTTTAAAACATTTTCAATTAACCTAAATTTAAAAACATGCTATTTGTTTCCAAAGTTTGTTTGGCAAGTGCAGTATTTAAAATGCCCCTACGAATATCTGACTTTTGTTCAATAATTCTTTGTTTCCTTATTGTTTTACCTATGTAAAAAGGAGTACATGCCACACAAGTCATCAAATAATTAAGAACTATTACATGTAGCAAAGCTTTTAAAAAAAATATTCTTTACCAGTAATTGGATGAATAAAAGTATTTTCCTTATTGATGGAATTACAAGAACAGTTGTAACAGGGTATGGGTCCCGATTTTTTAGAAAAGACTGCGATGGATTTTGTGAGGGAAATCCTTGTAACATAAACGATTTCTGAGGCTATGTGCATTCCTGTATGCAAAAACAGGTTTGGCATTTATGAATTTCCTAAGTTCAGGGAGGGTACAGTGGATATAAAAAGTTTACACACCCCTGCAGGGTTTTAGTGATATAAAAAATGAGACCACAATAAATAATTTCAGAACTTTTACTACCTTTAATGTGACCTATAACCTGTACAATTTAATTGAAAAACAGATCTCTTAGGGGAAAAATATAAAAAATGAAGTGTGCACACCCTTAAAACTGATACGTTTTTGAAGCACCTTTTGATTTAATTACAGCATTCAGTCTTCTTGGGTACACACCTGCCATCAATTAAAGACTGATTAACTCCAAATAAAGTTCAGCTGTCCTAATAGGATTTTCCTGTCATTTACTCATTTGCCTGCTACAACAAAAGCCATGGTTCGCAGAGAGCTAACAAAGTATCAAAGGGATCTCATTGTTGAAAGGTATCAGTCAGGAGAGGCTACAAAAACATTTCCACAGCATTGGATGTACCATGGAGCACAGTGAAGACAGTCATCAAAAAGTGGAGAAAATAAAGGACAACAGTGACATTGCAAAGAACTGGACGGCCCTCCAAAATTGATGAAAAGGCAAGAAGAAAAGTGGTCGGGAGGCTGCCAAGAGACCTACAGCAACACTAAAGGAGCTGCAGGAATTTCTGGCAAGTACTGGTTGTGTACTACATGTGACATCAATCTCCCATATTCTCCAGAAGTCATGGCTGTGGGGTAGGATTCCAAGACTGAAGCCTTTTCTTACACAGAAAAACATCCAGGCCTGGCTAAAATTTGCACAACAATACATCGTCTCCCAAAAAGCATGTGGGGAAAATGTGTTATGGTTTGATGAGACCAAGGTTGAACTTTTTGGCCACTATTCCAAAAGGTAAGTTTGGCGCATAAACAATACTTCGCATCACCAAAAGAACACCATCCCCATGGTGATGGCAGTATCATGCTTTGGGGTTGCTTTTCTTCAGCTGGAACTGAGGCTTTAGTCAAGGTGGAGGGAATTATGAACAATTCCAGATACCATTCATTTTTGGCCCAAAAACCTTCAGGCGTCTGCTAGAAAGCTGAAGATGAAGAGGAATTTCACCTTTCAACATGACAATGACGACCGCCAAGCTTGCATCCAAATTAGCAAAAGAATGGCTTCACCAGAAAAAAATTAAAGTTTTTGGAATGCCCCAGCCAGAGCCCAGACCTAAATCCAATAGAAAATGTGTGGAGTGACCTGAAGGGGTCTGTATTAGAACATCGAAGTTTCAAAACTTCGAATGTTCCAATATCGACCCCTATTAAGCGAAAGCTGAAAATATCGAAGTAACAGAAAAAACAAATTTTTTCCTAGGGAAAGAATTCGGTTATCTATTTCTGTTGCTTCGGTATTTTCAGTGCTGTGGTGGAAAGTTATGGGTCGGGTTCAGGTAAGTGTGCGATTGAGTGCGGGTTAGGTTAGTTAGGGTTAGGATGCAGGTTAGGTATGTGTGAGATTGTGTGGACTTGAGAGTTAGGGTGGGGTAGGTGAGTTAGGGTTAGGGCATGGGTGAGGTGAGTGTGCGATAGGGACGGACCTTAGGGTTTGGGTTAAGGTAAGTGGATAGTGGTGTGTGCATAGTTTAGTGTAGGGTTAGGTGTAAGATTTTAGGTGTGTGTGTGTGGATTGCTGTTTGTTTGGTGTGCTTGTGTTGTGTGTATGTGTTTTGGGACAGCAAATTATTTCCCTAGGAAAAAAATTTGCTGTTCTTGTATGTTCGATGTTTTCAGCTTTCGCTGAATAGTGGTCGATATTAGAACATTCGAAGTTTTGAAACTTCGATGTTCTAATATAGACCCAACCTGAAGAGGGCTGTACACAAGAGATGCCCTTGCAATCTGACAGATTTGGAGCGGTTTTGCAAGCAAGAGTGGGCAAATATTGCCAAGTCAAGATGTGCCATGCTGATAGACTCCTACCCAAGAAGACTGAATGCTGTAATTAAATCAAAAGGTGCTTCAACAGAGTATTAGTTTAAGGCTGTGAACACTTATGCAGTCAGCTTATTGTACGTTTTTAATTTTTTTATATTTTTCCCCTAATAGATTTGTTTGTTTTTCAATTAAATTGTACACATATGCCACATTAAAAGTGGGAAAAGTTTTGAAATGATTTATTGTCTCATATTTTTATATCACAAAACATGGCATTTTAACAAGGGTGGTGTAAACTTTTTATATCCACTGTATATAAAATACTCCCAATTGTTGGGTATATATCGGGACTATTAAATGTATATTTCTCGTCCCAGACACTTAAAGAGTCAGATTCACATAAGTATTGGCCACTGTGTTGCCCATAGCCACCCCAGCTGTCTGATGAAATAATGTGCTATTAAGCATGGATATGTTATTTTCTAAAAGTAACTCTTAACTCACACAAGGTCATGCGTAACACTTGTCTTATGGCATCAGTTCCGTAATGATTCGGAATTACTGTGAAGAGTGATTTTATATCTATTGTTCCTAAGAAGTAAATCATATCTATCATTTATTTTATACCAGTCAGTTTAGTTAAAAAGTTTCCTGAGTCCTTTTTAAAACTCTTTACATAATTCAAATATTTACTAAGCACGTCCTGTAAATAAGTAGATGTAGCCCACCCCCTTCCCAAGACAATTGGTCTCATTGGGGGGGGGGGGGGTTAAAGACTTGTGGACCTTAGACACTCCATATGAAACAGTGAAAAAGTTGTATAAGTCAACATTAATATCATTCATCCCCTTTAGAAATCCCATTGTCATAACCTTTCATGATATTTGTGAATGGCAAATTCGGCTCATATATGAAAACGATAACTTTATTAAGTCGTATAATTTGTCCAAGGAAGAGCCAGATGCACTGCACAAAGTAATGGAGAATGATGAAATAAAGGGGGCTCAATAGTCGTTATGAGTCGTGATGACTGTGCAATCCATGTATGAACTCTTATCTGATCCGAATGCTTTTAAGCAAATAGTGAGTCATGAAGTATCTAGATTTGTCTTTATTAATAGTTCTATTTATGAGTTACAACTAATGAATGAAGTTAATGTTAACTTACACAATTTTTTATTGTTTCATGCCCCACTGTTCTTGTCTTATATGGACTCCCTAAGGTCCACAAGTCTTTAACCCCCCCCCATGAGACCAATCGTCTCAGGAAGGTGGACTACAGAATCTCTTTCGTATTATTTATAGGACGTGCTTAGTAAATATTTGAATTACGTAAAGAGTTTTATTATGGAATTAGGAGACTTTTTAAGTAAATTGTCTGGTATAAAGTAAATGATGTGATTTTTTTTTTTTCTTAGTAATAGTGGATATAAAATTCCAAATCATTGTGGAACTGATGCCATTGGACAAGTGTTATGCATGTATTCTTCCCTTAGACCAATGGAAATTGAGACCTTATGTGAGTTCTTAGAGTTAGTTTTAGAAAATATCTTCATGATTAATGACCCATTATTTCATCAGACAGCTGGGGTAGCTATGGGCACCCTAGTGGCCAATACTTATGTGAATCTGACTCTTAAGTCTCTGGGAAGAGAAATATGTATTTAATAGTCCTGATATATACCAAGAAAAGATTGGGTTTTTTTTCAAACATTTTGTTGCTGTTTTTCTGATTTGGACAGGATTTGAAAGTTAGATTACTGCTTTTATTACTCTTAGTACTACTGACTTCTTGGAATTTAAAATAACTTATTCTAAGAACTCTGTACAGTTTTTAGATATTAATATTGAATTAAAGCAAGGAAAGATGGAAACCAGTATGTATAAAAAATGAGTGCATGTCAATAGGTATTTGCACAAGAACAGCATGCACCATAAACGTATATTTAAAGGGACTGTAAAAAAAAGTCCATTTTTGCTTGCTAGTCACTTCAATAATGATAGGACATCATGTATTAATCAAATAGATTAAATGATTGTTTAATTATGACCAACCATTATTGGATAATATGAGAAGTTTTATTTGAGAGGCAAAATAAGGCTAAGCCTTTTTTTAGTAATGAGAATAAGAACAATATGAATGCTAATGACAAAGTTGATAGGATACAATGTTAAGTTGTCTATCTCGCCTTCATTCTTGCTGGATGGGTTCGGAGCCGATCCTCGGCTCCGACTCGGCCAATACTAAAGCTCGAGAGCTAATTCCACCGGCTCGAGGCTCCCCTATATCCCACAATGCTAGGCGGTAACTACCCAGATCCCGTTTGCCGCTTAGCTGACTAGGTGCTTTTCTACCAGCTCTGGCAGGTTAGTGAAAAATTATTCTATTTTCACAATCTTTAGACCCCTATTACTTTCTTAGTATAATTTTTAGTTTTAATTGTCTTTTTTTCTTGGATCGATTCACCTCTCATAATCCCTCCCTTTATTACCCTTTAACTTTAGGCCTTAGGCCCCTTCCCCTCCTTCTCCTAGTCCTTCAGTGTGACTTGAATTTAATTTTTTCTTAAAGGCCTGTGTGTGTGTGTGTGTGTGTGTGTGTGTGTGTGTGTGTGTGTGTGTGTGTGTGTGTGTGTGTGTGTGTTTTTTTATTACTTAGGCCTTTACTATGTCTAAGGACTCCATGGTCTCAGGCTTCAAGAAGTGTGACTCGTGCTGTCAGAAAATGTCTCTGACAGACAGTCACACTTCTTGCATGTATTGCCTGGGACCTTTGCACCTGCAGGACTCATGTGCTGTGTGCCATGGTTTCAGCCCTAGAGTCCTGCAGGAACGCAAAAATAAATTGATTTTGCGTGGCTTATTAAAGCCTGAAGGCCCCCCGACCCAGTCTGTGTCGGGGAAGCCTTCTAAGACTTCCAGACAGTCTGCTCCGGCTTCAGAGCCGTCCTCTGGAAGCATCAAAACTGCTTCGACATCGGCTCCGGCTGGAGCCGATGTTTCCAAGCCTCATACTATTACCTCGGCTCCGGCCGGAGCCGAGGCTGATAACTCAGTTGGCTCCGATACTCTTGTCGGAGCAACCTGCGAGAATGAGATCTAGGTCTCCTTCCATTGACTCCGTTCACTCGGCGTCAGGATCCCCTCTTCTTTCGGAGCGGAGCCATAGATCGCATTCCTCACGGTCTTCCAGGCTATCTGACCACGATTTACAAAGGGTAGTGAGTAGACTTCTCAAGTCTGAGGCGCTGGCCCAAATGCTTCATAGCCTGACTCATAGTCAGCGACTATTTCTGTCCCTCAATGTGCTCCTCCTCCGACTCCTTTGAGCTCGGAGCCGGGGCTCATCGGAGCCATGACTGTCGGCGAGTCGGATCCGATACCTTTCGGCTCAGTCGTCTGCTCCGATCTCCTCTTTGGAGGGATCTCGGCACCGAGCTTCCTTTGTCAGCTCCGAGGGGGCGAGTGGCATCGGACCCTTGTCCGACCCCGCTCTCCCTCTCGGTGCTTCGGCGCTGGTGAGTTCGGCTCCGACATCGGCCTCGGAGCCATCCCTGTCGGTGCTGGGGGGTCCTGGTCTCTTCGGAGCGGGGACCTCCGGCCTTGCCCGATAGGGGTGCCTTCGAGGTCATGCGGAGCATGCTAGAACCAGTGTCTGCCCCACAGTCGGCTCAGTCAGCCCCTCCATCATCAGTGCCTGCGGTGATTTCTACCCACCCCCTCGCTTCAGACCACAGAGAGCCAACTCCTCAAGTTTCCCCATTGGGAATTTCTTCCTCTTCCGAGGCCTCTCCTGACCCGGTAGGAGAACCCCCTAGGAAGAGGCAGTGCAAGAGGAAGCACATCGACTCCCCTGAGTCTATCACCTCTGACACTGACTTAGAGGAATCTGAAGGTTCCCCTCGATTCCCCCCTGAGGATGTCTCCTTTGCTGACATCCTTGAGATCCTGAAACAGAGGGGGAACTGGCCAGCCCTTAACCCTTCAGAGGATGAGTCAGTGTACCTTGAGGCATTCGGCTCTCGCTCTTCTACCTCCTGGGTGTCCCCTCCCTTTGACTCCCTTATGGAAGTAGTGGCAAGGAAAAGGCCTGGACGGCTCCTGATTCAGTGGAACCCACCCCGAGGAGGCCGTCTTAAGTATATTACTGCCCCTAGAGATAAAGATTTTTTATCTAAAGGTGTCCCCGTCGATGCCATGGTGGTGGCCACGGCCACTAAGAAGGAGTTAGCCGATCCTTCGGTACCTGTCCATCCTCCTAATAAGGAATCTAGGACCATGGACAGGTACGGTAAGCAGATGGTTCTCATCAGCGACCTTTTCAATGCAGTCACTGAACTACTTATGTCACTTCACTCGTCTCCAGAGAGATTTACTCAAGGATATGAGTGAAGAGGTAAAGGATCCAACAGCTGACTGGTTCCAAGACAGAATGAACTCCCAGTTGGCAACCCTGAACTCCATCGTTAACTCCTCCATGCGGCTTATCTCATATGCTGTGGATGGGGCGAATAGAGCCGCAGGCACAGGCATTGCCTTACGACGTCACGCCTGGATGCGGCTGTGCAACTTTGCGGACCCTTTCAAGGCGTCCTTCACCAATTCCCCCTTAGATGGATCATCCTTGTGTGGCCCTCAGGTGAAGGATACATTGACTAGGTGCGAGGTGGAAGGTAAGACTCTCTCTGCCGTGGGAGTCCGTTTTTCTACCCCTTCTAGGCCTTATCCCAAAGGTCAGAGGGGAGGAAAAATGTGGTTCCGCAAACAAACCTAGGGAGTCTCATCTGACGCACAAGGTCTATTCCCCTCTAGAGGCAGAGGGGGGGATAACAATAGATGCCGCCCTAGAGGCAGAGGAGGTCCGCAAAACCAGGGTAGCAGAGAAACTTTCTCTGATAAACCCTTTCAGCATCCCTGAGGAGCTGCCCGGCTGTCCACCTTCGGAGGCAGTAGGGGGAAGATTATCCCTGTACCCAAAAGCCTGGCTTTCCCTTACACAAGACAAATGGGTACAGTCGATCATATCCGAGGGTTACAAAATTCCCTTTATTCACATTCCATCCCAACCCAAAGGATCCCTTCCAGACGTTTCACCCAGTCTAAGGGAACAAGCAGCACTAGAAATTTTAAAGCTGCTATCAAAAAGAGCTATCCAATCAGTCCCAGCAGACCAACAAGGATCCGGAATCTACTCCAAATTCTTTTTGGTACCAAACAAAACGGGACTGGAGACCCATACTGGATCTCAGCAACTTAAACAAGTATGTCAGAAAAACAAAATTCCGGATGGTCATGCTACAGTCCATTCTACCCTTCTTGGGTCAGGACAATTGGATGTGCTCGGTAGATCTTCAGGACGCGTACTGCCATATCAAGATGAACAGACGCTCCAGGAGATTTCTCCGCTTCAGGCTGGGAGCCAGTCACTACCAGTTCAGAGACCTGCCCTTTGGTCTCTCTACAGCCCCCAGAGTGTTTACCAAATGCATGGCAGTGGTAGCGGCTCACTTGAGGCGTCAAGGATTCCAGGTGTTTCCATATTTAGACGACTGGCTCCTTACTGCAACCACCAGACATCAACTACTTCTATCCAGAGACTTCACTATCCAAACTTGCCAAGCTCTAGGCATTTCAATAAATTTCGAAAAATCTGCCTTGTCAGTCTATTACCTTTATAGGCGCCACATTAGACACACTCAATCTTTCAGCCAGACTTACAGAGCAGTGTGTGTCAGACATCCGCAAACAAGTTTACCTTCTCTTACAATGCAACAAAGTCAAAGCCAGACTAGTTTTGAAGGTATTAGGACTCATGGCAGCAGCTATCCCCTTCTCCCCTTAGCTCACTTCCACATGAGGATCCTCCAATGGATGCTGTTTACTCAATGGTCCTTCCAACAGCTCTTGATGTCCCACACCATATTGATAACTCAATCATGCAAGAATCAACTGTCTTGGTGGATCACATCACCTCAGGTTCTCCAAGGAAGACCCTTCACTCACCCCCCCTCAGTCGCCACGTTGACAACAGACGCCTCCCTGATCGGGTGGGGGGGGGCATTATCAGGGCAGGACAGTCCAGGGCACGTGGCAACCTTTCAAGTGCCACTTGCACATAAATGTCTTAGAGATAAGAGCAGTGCTTTTAGCGTTGCAAGCCCTTCACGACTCTCTTCCCACAGGGACTATTGCAATTCAGACGGACAGCATGTCCGTAGTGTGGTACATCAACAAACAAGGCGGAACCAGATCATACCCCTTATGTCGAGAGGCACTCAGACTTTGGCAATGGGCGATCTCTTCTCAGCGTTTTCTGGTAGCAACGCACATTCCCGGGAAGTCCAACGTGATTGCAGACAAGTTGAGCAGGGCAATTCTCATGCCCCACGATTGGTCTCTGAAGAAATCAGTACTTGAAGAAGTGTTCCAACGATGGGACCAGCCTTGCTGCGATCTTTTTGCTACTCCCCAAAACAGCAAGTGTCATGACTTCTTCACTCTCTTCCCGTTACCAGGCCATCCCACCAGAGAGACTCTAGTCCACGATTGGCCCCGGGGACTTCTGTATGCCTTTCCCCCTTTTCCACTGATAACTAATTCAGAAAGCCATCGCCTTGAGAGTGACAATGATCCTCATTGCCCCTTACTGGCCTCGACAGATATGGTTTCCGTTCCTTCATCGTTACCTTTTGGAGCAGCCTTGGCATCTGGGCCCAGTGCCAGATCTGTTGACCCACCAATCGGGCCAGCTGCACCAATCTCTTCATTCTCTCAACCTCACAGCGTGGTTTCTCCGATTGCGACCTTAGCCAGGCTGCCCTTAATAGCTCGCGCGGTCTGAGATATCTTGATAGCCGCTCATAAATCTTCTACCGGAAGATTTATAATAGCAAATGGAAACGCTTCTCCTTTTGGGCAACATCAAAATATATATCCCTTCACTGCACCTATACAGTCTATTCTAGACTTTCTAGCAGAACTCTTTCATTTTGGCTCTTCTTTGTCTACCATTAGTGTTCAGTTGGCTGCTATATCTAATTATCATTTAGGTGTCTCGAGTCTAGCATCATGGCTCACAAGCTCTGCAAAGCCTTTTAAGGGGCGTTTTTCTTCTCAAACCTCCAATCAAAGATCCCCCGCCTCAATGGGACTTGAACTTGGTTCTGGCATCCTTAATTCTTCCCACTTCGAACCAGCGGCTTCATGTTCTCTGAAGTTGCTTTCATGGAAGACACTTTTCTAGTAGCCATAACTTCAGCGAGAAGGGTATCTGAACTCCATGCTCTGTGCAGTCCCTCCTTACTTAGTGTTTCACAAAGATAGGTATCCTCCATACTAAACCATCCATTTTACCAAAGGTTTCGTCTCAATGAAAGCAAAACCAAACTATTGATCTCCCGTCTTTTCCCTAACTATTCCAACAGGTCGGAACAAAGCTACATTTTCTGGATGTTCACCAACTTAGATATTATTTAGACAGGACTAAACAATTCAGGAAATCTGATCAGCTTTTTCTATCATATGGAAGGAAATTGGGCCTTCCAGTTACTAAAGTTTCCCTTTCTAGATGGCTCACCTCTGTAATTACCTTCATCTATGACAGGCATGGGCAAACTCACGCCAGGGGGCCAGAGATTTTATGACCCGTTAAGCGTTTGATTCGGCCCGTAAACTTGAAAAATTTAATAAATTTTAATAATTTTTAAAATTTTCGCTGTCAATGGCTGGCGTCATCACGCTAGCGATGGCGTCGGCACCGTCAGGCTACCAGCCAGTCGGAATTGAGCTCAGAGCTGCATCATCATTCGGCTGGCTGGCGGTTTAACAGTCAGCGGGAATGCAACATGTGGAACAGAAGAGGCTGACTCAGCGAGCCCTGAAAGCAGTTCATGGCAGCAGCAAAGGCCAGGGATATAGCGAGCTCATGGAGCTGGGATTAATGGCGTTAGCAGGCTGGGGATACAGGCCCTGACTGAAGCGGGCGGGCCCAGGATTAATGGCAGCAGCAACATGAGGATGGATTGAACAGAAGACGCCGAGCACTACTCAGGGTAAGAGAGAGAGAGTGTGAGTGTGTGTGTGTGTGTGTGTGTGTGTGTGTGTGTGTGTGTGTGTGTGTGTGTGTGTGTGATCGGAGAGAGAAAGTGAATGAATGCAGGTTTGAAAGGTGAAGTGTGTGTGTGTATGAGCAATCGGAGAGAGAAAGTGAGTGAATGCAGGTTTGAATTGTGAAGTGTGTGTGTGAGCGATACTGTATTCATATAAAAATAGAATAGGTGTTAATGTTTTTGTTTTACAGAGGTATTAAGCTATTTTTATATGCTGTACCTAATACAGTTTTGTGCATTTATGTCTGATTTGTATTTTTATGCTTTTAATTATTTTTGTTATGTTTTATTCACTGGGTTTCAGTAGTTGTATTGCAATTAAGGCTTGACCGAAAGTGAGTCCTAGTGGTCCAGCTCACCTGCCTGAAAGTTAAATCTGTTAAATGGTTTCATGATCATTGGGAGTCAGGTTTTGTTCATTGGGAATTCATTGTAGTGATTTGTTGTATTGATTTGTCAGTGATGTAAAAATGACTGTGCAATATTTAGTCCCACATAGTCTCAACATCATCCCATTATGTCTTGCTATAAATTAAAGCAATCTGTAAGTGTTACTATGGGTGTGCCATTTTTTTTTTCTTTCTTTCTTATTTACAGTCATTAAGGCCAGAGTGCAACATGCATACATTATTCTTTGGCCAGAAGAAATGGATGAGACAAAGGTGGCAACCATGTTAATAATTAAGTAGACTTATGATGGAAATGTTCTGAATTGGGCAGTTTTGTCATTGCTGATTCATGCATTTTGTTTTATTGCCTACTGAAAAAAATGTTCAGACAATAAATTTTAAATGTGCTCTCTCTGTATAACAAGTGTGCTGTATTATACAAGGAATATAATTTACCAAAGTCAGGAAGGTGTAACAAAGAACACATGTATCTTTCTTGTTGTGTGCAAGGGGATAATGATTTGAAAACCGCACAAAGGTAATCTTTATCAACCATTGGCCAGATGCATTTTCTTTGGATGTGGTGTAGATTTCAATGCTATTTTAATGAATGTAGAGAAGTTTTAATGCCAACTCGTATTTTCATTGTGAGGCAGTTTTGCTTTGTTTAACAGAGATCTATTGGTGTTTGTGCATTGCACAATAAAGTGTAAAAATAAAATCCAAGTCATTGTAGAAGTAAAGCAGTATACACACATTGGTGTGTATGGTAAATGGGATGAAATAGCCAGGTAATGGGACATTGGAATGGCTGCAGGGGGGACATGTTTTCTCCATATCCCAAGATGTGTATTTTTCCCCCAATGAGGTGATGTTTTCAAAGCATGCCATCTATCTGCTCCTGTTCCGGCCCCTTTGTCAAATGTTAGAACTCAATGTGGCCCACGAATCAAAAAGTTTGCCCACCCCTGATCTATGAGATCAGGCATCAAAAACTACCTTCAGGACCTAGAGCTCATTCAACTAGGGCATTAGCTACATCCGTAACTTTTCAGGACAGGCTGCCAATAGATTCCATTTGTGCAGCAGCCACTTGGGCTTCTCCTCATACCTTCATTTCACATTACAAATTGGACATGGTCTCCAGAAACTGTGCCAACTTTGGTTCCACTGTTCTCAAGAGTCTTTTCCGATAGGCCACCCGGGATAAGGTGCTAGGGACGCGGTCCCATCCAGCAAGAATGAAGGCGAGATGGACAACTTAACATTAAGAAGTTATGTACCTACCATAGCGTTCCATGTTAGTTGTCTTCTCACCTTCTTTCTTGCGTCCCACCCTCCTTCCCCCAAGCCTGGACAGAATGATAGGAATTCATTTTGTGATCTTCCTTTGGAAGAGTTTCATTCCCACACATTCTACCACCTCTATTTCCCCTTTTGTTAGGTCTGGGATACCTTACACTCTGGTTTATATAGAGGTGGGTTACCCTTCTCCATGCTATGGAGACTAGAATTGCTTGGTCTAGCTATCAAACGAGATCTGAGTAGTTACTGCCTAGCATTGTGGGATATAGGGGAGCCTCGAGCCGGTAAAATTAGCTCTCGAGCTTTAGTATTGGCCGAGTCTGAGCCGAGGATCTGCTCCAAACCCATCCAGCAAGAAAGAAGGCGAGAAGAAGACAACTAACATGGAATGTTATGGTAGGTACATAACTTCTTATTATGACCTATAGTAGATGCACGCAACCTGTCAAAGATGTGATTTACAATAACTGGAGTATTTTATATTCCCTCCCTGAACTTAGGAAATTCATAAATGCCAAAAACCTGTTTTTGCATACAGGAATGCACATAGCCTCAGAAATCGTTTGTTATAAGGATTTCCCTCACAAAATCCATCATAGCCTTTTCAATAAATCGGGAACCATACCCTGTTACAGCTATTTTTGTTGTGATTCCATCAATAGGGAAAATACTTTTATTCATCCAATTACTGGTAAAGAATATATTTTTAAACGCTTTGCTACATGCCATAGATCTTATATTATTTATTTGGCTACTTGTGTGGCATGTACTGCTTTTTACATAGGTAAATTAGTAAGGAAACTTAATGATTGAACATGTCAGAAATTTGTAGGGGCATTTTAAATAATGCACTTTCCAAACACATTTCAGAAACAAATAGCATGTTTTTAAATTTAGGGTAATTGAAAATGTTTTTAAAAAACTTGAGAGGTGGTGACATGAGTAATAGGCTTGAATCAAGGGAATATAATTGGATTGTGCGTTTACACGCTGACTGTTTTCCGGGAATAAATAAAATGGTCAGCATTAAACTTGTGCTTAGAAACAATTATCAATTAAATAAGCGAATTTATTATGTAAAAGCTAATATTTTTGTCACATCAATGATTGAAGATGTCATTAATTTATTTTATCTGTTGATTGGATAGGCTGTATGTTGTCATTTATGTGACCTATTTAAATAGGCTTTTAAAAGATGTTTTTTAACATGAAAGATCTGGTATCCAAAAGCTCTGTTTTTTTGTTTATTAAATGAAACATTTTAGCATTGCAAAGTCCATCTGTTTTTTGCTGTTATATTCCACTCGAATGTCAGTGGCTACTGTTGACCAAGGTAATTCAGGAACTTGTCTTAGCTGAAGTGGTTCCTTTTGCTAATGCGGTTTAGTACTTTTGCATACTGAACAAGAAGAAATTACTTTATCAATGTCTTTTGCTAGAGAAGTCCAAAATACTAATCCTCTCGCTCTTCTTTTGGTAGATTCGGAACCTGGCTGACCATAATGCCAAATCTGGATGTATTAAGTGTTATAAG